>NW_010105621.1:0-4020 GCF_000699245.1 Pterocles gutturalis | reverse complement strand
CCCCGCCCCAGTCTGAAGCTACTAACATGTCAGAGGCTTTTCTTTAAAAGCATTTAGATTTTGAGGTTATGTTAGGACTGAGAAGCTCAGCCTCTGATGAGGTTTCAAACAGATTGAACACAAAATCTGAAAAATCTCAGCAAGTCAGTCTCTAAAGCAATTTAGGAGACTTGGAAGATTAGGATGGAAATTTTGAAGCTGGCCATGAATCACTACACCAGCTGCTTATTGTGTTGTACCTTGGATAAAGAACATTTAGCTTCATTTACAAATAGTCAGGGTAACTGCTGTGTTTTGAGTCAAATGGGACACTTTGTAAAAATTCAAGAGGATAGGGTCTTACATAACGAAATAGTTATCTCCTCTGATATATATTTAATTCTCCAGTTACTGTAATTTGTTAAGAAAGTTAGAGGCCATTTCACAACTGTGGTTAAATACACTTAGTATGGTTTTCTTTCAGTTTGGGAGCTGAGACAAACTGTAACTCAGTATATAAGTGCCATCCTTTCTGATACCTGAAAACGAAGCCTGTCTTAATTTGGCTCTGGAAAATGTAAATGGCTTCCACAGAGGTCTGATGATTTACATCCACAGTGGATTTGGCCATAGGTATGGGATCAAAAAAGGTAATTGTGCCAATATACTGGTATAATTTCGTCTTTAACCTACCTCTGAGTCTTCAACGTTGATGACATGGCTGAGAAGCTAGGAAACTGTACGTAGTCAGTTTGTCAGTGTAATCTTGATTAAAACCAAGATGGGATACTCTGGAACAGGAGTTCATAAATCCTATTTAATTTCATAAAGGAAAAAAGAAAAGAAACCAAACAACCAAAGAAACCCACAAAACCAACCTAAAGCTTCCTGGGTAACTATTAAAGAAATACAAAACTGAAGATAAGCACTTTACTTATCTTTTTTTTTTTTTTTTTTTTTTCTCTCCTGCACATGCTTTTGATCTAGAGAGGGGATGGAAGTTAACCCCCAGTATTTCTAAAATAGAGTAATTTATGAAGGCACTGTTTGTCCAGAATGGATGATAAAATAAAAACAAGTGACGAAATACTGATCCTTTACAGATCAGATTCAGATTTTTCTTGCATAGCCTACGATTTTCCTACTGTATTCCGTGGTTAGCAATGCCAGTTCCAGTGAATTCTCAAATTAGAAAATGAGAGAGGACTGGAGCTAAAGTTTAACTCTTTCTGCTTTAAGGTATGTACTTCTGCATCTTTGAATTTTAGGATGATTTATTAGATACCTCTAATCCATTTGCAGTTTAACGATATTGTCAAAATAAATGGCAGATAATAAAAAATTGTAGGGCATGTGTTTTAATTTTCCAAGTATTGCATTTGCTATATCTCAAGTAATGTTCCTGAAATCCAGATAGCTGCTTTTCAATCTGGTTAGTATCAGAACTGAAGATAAACAAACTATGGCCTTTTAACCTGTACCGTTTGATTGGCATCATGTTAAACTAACATACTTCTACCCTAAGAAAACACAAAGGCAGCTTTTTCTAAAAAGTAGAAACTGCAGGGCTTTTTGGATAAGGTCATGTTCATCCCCCTTTCCTTCCTTTTAGAAAACCTGAATTGTAACATCTTCCAGAAGCGTGGAGAAATGGCATTTTTTGTTTTGCATTATTAAAGAACTGCGTAGTTTGACTTAGATTAAATATGGACACTTCTAAACATGACTGGCAGAAGTAGGAATATTTGAAGCCACGGGAGTGAAGGTAGCTTGCATGGGGAGGGTGCATGGTTTTATCTGTGTAGATTAATCATGTAGAAAACAGTTGACTCGTCTTCTGTCTCCTTTTTATTGCCTCAGACCAGGTGAGTGTTATATCATGCAAACTGAAGCACTTGTTACCTGTCTGTCAAGGTTCAAGTAAGGCCCAATTCTGAAATTAATCACAAAAATGTATGTGGCCTTTATGAAAATAGACTTAATCCTTTAAAATTAGTTTTCCTCTTAAACTTCTCTTGAGACAGCAAGTGGTGCTAACGTCCCTCCTGAAAGCAGCATCTGGCAGGGTTACCTCTTCAGGTCCTCCTCTCACATTCATTTACATACATGGATTTAACTTTTTGCAGGGAAAATCTTCTGCTGAAAATTAATATGTTTGTAAAATTGACATAGATATGTTTATAGGATGTTAAACTCGTGTGTAGGAAAAGGTTACAATTTAGCCATACAGAATATGTATTGGAATAAAATGAAATTATTCTGAAAAAGTTATAGTACCTCTACAGTCATTGTGAACAGTTCTGTGGGATTTATGAAAGAATTATGTACCTTTTAGAGATTTCTACAACTTACATGTTAGCAAAAGAAACAATATTATTGCTACAGTGGTTCCATGATTTTAGGAAAATGTCTGCATCCATCAATATGCAGTAAAATACAGTTCTTGGTCTGATTGATTACATCTCTCTCAGTTAAATCCCTGATCCAATACCTCAGGAGGTTACTTAAGATTTAACTCTGAATTTCCAGCCTAGTGCCTCTATGGTGGACCAAACTGGGACCTGAGTAACGGCAAACACTGAGGAGGAGAGCTTGTTTCATCAGGGCCAGTTCAGGTTCATCTCCAAGAAGCCCTAAGACAGAAAAGTAAATAGTTGGGATGTGTTCTTTTTTTCAGGCACTAAATACATGGAAACAAGGAAAACAGAATCACAAAAACTGAAACAAAGTTACCACAAGGCTATGTTGACAAAATTGTTAGGCTCTCCAGAAAAGTGAAATAAGCGAGCCAGAGTGCTGTTGTCCTCTTTTTGAAGGAAAATAAGTTCTATCTTGTATTAATAGTATTGATTCAGGAGGTAATATGCTGGGATATTTTATCCCATAAAACTACAAACTGTGATGGAAGTTTGCAATATAGCTGAAAGCTGATTCAGTTCAAATATGTAAGCTTATTTAAGTAGATGAACAAATGAGAAATCTGTAACACGGGTGTAATATTTATACTTTGTGTGCACAAGAGCTCTAGTGAGCATGCAATGTTTGTTTGGACAAGTGCTACTGGATTTCAGAACTGGCCCCCAGGTCAGTGTCAACACTTCACAACCACCGATGGAAAATGTTTCAGGAATTTTCTCCCCAGGACTGTGAATCAGGTTTTCCCATATTTGCCCAAGAGTTGATAGAGGTAACCCAGTAAAACAAAGATGTCACTGTTGCCATGCTTTTCACATTTTGTACTTGAAATATAATGGCAATGACTTCCCAACACCTCAGTTTGTTCCTGTTTCTGCAAAGTAAGGTGCATCTGTTTTCCCTACAATCCCTATGTAAGTAAGTAGCCCTAGACTCACAAGTATCAGCAATGAAGCCTCGCAGTCTTTTTGAATATCATTTTCTCTATCCCTATTTTCTCTCAGTGGTTTTGACAAGGGATAGAAGAGGAATGCTGATAAAAAAGATATCTCTAATAAGCAGTGCATGGAAGTAATGGGGGTTTTGCCTTTGGTTTATGGATTCTTAAAACTGAGATGAAAAGGAACTCTTAAGGGTATTTAAATAATAGGTGAATTGTATGCTAGTCCTGGCGTTGGATTCAGGCCTGTGACTTCCCTTTTTCAATACTTGTATTCGTAATGTATAAGACAAGCTAAACAGAGAGCAATCATGGGGCAAAGAATCATTTAGCTGGGAGATACATGAACAATATTGGAAGTAACTCAGAAAATAAAGGACTTTTAAAATCTGAAAACTACCCATGAAGATATTTTAAATTAGTTTAGAGAATGCTGTCTGAGATGATAGAGCAGGGAATAAACCAGAAGGAAATAAGAATGTGGGCTTGATGACATCAATGAGTGATTTCTAGCCCTACCTGGCTCTTATGTGCAGGACACAGGCCTTGGATTATTTCAGCAAGAAGTGGATGTGCATGCTATAAATAATGATAAGTTATTTAATTTGAACTAAAATGTGGGGAATCTTGTCTCAAGTTTTGATTTCATAGAATCATATGGAAGGGACCTTAAAGATCATCGAGTT
>NW_010105620.1:0-48616 GCF_000699245.1 Pterocles gutturalis | reverse complement strand
TGGTGGTGGTCCTGACACCAAGACAACTCCATCAGCCACGGTTAGTGCAATTTAGTTTATCTTCTTGGTAGTAAACTTACCCTTCCACTATGTGTACGGGTAATGGACTTTGTTTAAGGTGAGATTTCATACACCTGACAGATCAATAACTCAGACCAAATTAACCATATACCTTAAAATTTTATTTCCAAAGACTAGAGTATCTTTCTTTACCAAAGTCACAAAACATCTCTGAAACACAATTTATAGTGTATCCCACTCATAGCTCATTTGTCCCAAGCCCCCAATGCCTGTTTGAGCACTCTGCACTAAGCAAATTGCAACCAAAACTGTGCAGACAATGTACATATGGTGTCTAAGTTGATTATTTTTAGATCACCTGTTATATTCAGGTGGAAAAAAATTGACTCTCTCCACATCATCAAAATCTGCTCTCCATTCTTTGTCAGGCAGATACAGAGAAACATGCTGAAAATTAATCCATTAAAATTCTGTTGTTATTTTATGTGGTATGTGTAGCCCACATAGCAAAAAATGGTAGTTCAGGTTTTGACCGTCTTTAGTATGGATGAAGTGGGTTCAGGAAAAATACTGTTACAGTAAGAAAATGTATTTGCCACAGATATTGAAATGAGTTCCTGCTCTGATCTTCACAAAGGAGTAACCTTAACAGGTGCATTTGTATAAAATCCCCCATAGATGAACCTCATGGATCTCCTGGGGAGAAGAAAGTAAAAAAAAAAAAAAAAAAAAAAAAAAAAGAAGGATGCTTTTCATTCCACAGTGCCTTGAATTAACTTCCATTTAGTAGCAGTTTCTCCTTAACTTCTCTCCTTCTGAGTCATTATAACCACAAATCAAGGATAGTGGTGGATACTGGTATTTTTTGTCTAACGATTGCATATAGAACTAGATTCAGCTTGGCTTTGTCATCTGCTTTGTTATCCACTAGATTCTGTGTTATCTATCTGCTTTCTATCTCTACACAGATAGAGATTTATTTTATACACATGCCCTATACCTGCTGTCTGACTTCTTTTATCTAGAAAAACCCTTTCAGGTGAGGAACTACCCTTTAGTGTATATATGCACATTATGTAGTACAATATGATTTTATCATCTTTTATATAAGAAAAAATCAAAAGTTAAAAAGGTATACTAAGGCAACCCTACACTCATTAGAAAGTTTATCTGGTAAAACAGTAATTTCTGAGCCATGAGTATGTGGGGATTTCGTGTTTTGTTTTATTAATGAAATGGTACAGAGACGAAATTTTCACATGGCAGATGTAACGTGAACTTTGAATAGTCAATGTTTATTTTACTCAACTAAAATTTAAGAGCACAAAGGTGATATGTCAGCTGAGATTCAGAAAATGACATTAATATGAGAGAAAAAAGGTTGTGGGTCAGATCAAAGATTATCTAGCCTACTAAACTGTCCCCATCAGAGTTCATACAGCAAATGTCTAATGATAAAGACAGGCCACATACTGGTTTTCATTTAAACTATTCTCAATTTTGAACTGGTTTTGGCTCACAAGACTTTTTGAACCAAATGTGGTTTCAGGGTGTTTTGTTTACATATAATTTTACAGTTTAACCTGGAGGATCTGTAAACTATTAGCATTCACAGCATCTTGTGGCACTCTTGCATTTTCTGAGCAATGGACTCCCTTGTTATGAATCTGTCTTACACTAGTTTCATATTATGCCCCCAGTTCTTATATTGGAAGAGACAGTGTGCAATTTCTTCATATCTACTGTCTCTGTGTCAGTTTGATTTTATAGTCCCTTGTTATCTCTGTTTCTCTTTTCAAGAGACAAGAGTCTTTTGAAGATGCCAAGCCGGTCTGTTGTTTTTCATATGGGAAGAGTGCAGTGCCACTGAACGTTCTTACCAATGTGCTCTGGACCTTTTCCTGTCTTATCAGATCTTACTTTGGAGGACTTTTTTTTTCATTTTCTACACCTTTCCTAATAATTCTTAATGTTTCATTTGGGTTTTTGACTGCTAGTGAGTACTGAGCTGCTGGTTTTACAGAGCTATCACAATCCCACAGTCCCCAGCTAATCCGCTCAGAGCCTGTCATTTCATTTGTACATCCCTTACATATGCACATTGCCCTTGCGTTTCACTTTACATTTGCCTGTGCATATGTATTTCTGCTGCTGCTGCTCTCTCGGTTCCAGATGAGTAAGACCTGTTTACTTGTCATGGATAGCACAGAGCAGAGAAATCATGAACCTGAATAGCTTGCTTATTTTTTTTCCCCTCCTGACAGGCAGTTAGCTTTGCTAGGATTTGAAAATGCTGATTTGCCTGCTAAGAAGCCAGCACACAGACAACAAACACATTTGTAATAAGGAACTGATGCTGAAACCTGAAGTTTTGTAGTTTCTAAAACACAAGTTTCAGACACCTGGCCTAATGCTTTTTCCATTAATCCTTTCCTGTCCTTGGCAAATCCACAGAGCAATATCACGTACTATATAAAGATACTACCTGGCTCTGGTTGTCATAAATGGTCCAGATAAGCAGTGTATGCCTGATTCACTACTACACCTGATTGTCTTTTAACTATAGATTTTTTTCCATATTACTACGGTGTTTAAGTTTTTATGCAGTATTAATATCTTCAGTATGATTTAATCAATTTCCTTCATGACACATTATTTTACTCATCTTTTCCCCTCTTTTTCATTCTCTTCTCTTGGAGCAGTTTACCACTAATATTTTCCAAGGAATTCTGGCCAATTTTGCTGAGAATTTTATCACTGTCATTCTAGCAAACTTTTTACAAATTGTTCTTAAGAGTAGAAGTTACGTAGACTTTCCTAATAGCTCACCATCAACGCCTTTTGAGCTGATATTTACAGCTTTCCCTGAAGTCACAGAAAGGTTTTAGTTGTGTTTACCATACTATGAAATTTCTCAACTGCCACAATAGCGTGTACATTGTACAATGCCTTCAGGGAGGGGGAAAGAATGATTTATCAAGGTCAGGTCTTGTAGTCACTGATTGATTTTTAGTTTGGATATTACAAAAGCTCCATCTGTGTGAGGAAGAAGCTGCATAGATGTCTGATTCAGAAGTTCTGATTCAAAACCACATTTATTATGGCAACTGGGCCCATTTCATTTAAAGTGTTCACAAGCTATTTATTGTATCTATTGAACTTTAAAAAATGTATACCACAACTGTAAATACTATATGCAATTATTCATTTGGTTTCTCCCATTGTACTTTGAAACTGCTTCAAAAGGTACTTGTTTAGAGCTCTGAATCTTCAGACTTCATTTCTTTGCACAGCAGAAAGGGTATCATAGCACACTTTCATCCAGCAGTGCACACACAAGCTGTTTTCAAATAAGGAAAATAATTCTGTTTGCACAATATTTTTTTTTGTTATATTGTAAAGTCTCCATCAAACTTATTTCTTTCTGGTTTCCTTGTACAAATTTATAGAATTACAGAGTAATTAAGACCAGAGAGGACCTCAAGAGGTCTCTATTCCATCAAAATGTGCAAAGCAGGGTCAGCTACAAGGTCAGACCAGGTTGCTCAGGGCTTTATCCAGATGAATCTTAAAAACCTCCAAGGATGGAGACTACACAGCCTCTCTGGCCAGCCTACTCCACTGCTGTAGCATCCTCAAGTGAATTTTTTTCTCTATGTCCACATCTTATCAGCCATGACTCTTGTCCTTCTGTCAGGCACTGCTGTGAAGAGCCCACCTCCATCTTCTCACTAACCACCACACAGGTATGGACAGGCTGCTGTTAGGTCACCCTGAAGCTGCCTCTTCTTCAGGCTGCACAAGCCCCACTTCCTCAGTCTCTCTTCACAGGAAAAATGCTCCAGCCTTTGATCACCCTTGGGGTTCTCTGCTGGACTGACTTTGGTTAATCAACATCCTTTCTCTGCTGGGGGTCCAAAACTGAAAGCAGTTACTAGATGTGCTCTCATGAGCGCTGAATAGAGGGGGGTAATTTCTCCCTTTAACATCCTGGATGTGCCCCTGTGAGTACCACTGAGGGCACGCTGCTGGCTCATGCTCAGCATTTGCCTTTGTTCAGTCATTACAAACTTCCCTTGATCTTCGCTACTTTTCCAAGGTGATAATGACCTCTCTGTGAAATTGTCCAGCTCTCTCAGCACACTTGAATGAAGTCTGTCAGATTACAAGGACTTCTGTGGGTTGAGTTCTGACACATGGTCCTCACCCACTGCTGGTAGTTCCTCTTCTCCTTGGATGTTTTACTACACACAGAGGCCTGGGAGGACCTATTTGGTGAAGACCCAAGGAAGACATCAGGTAGTTCAGCCTTATCTCTGTCTCCTATTCCAGTAGACTGCAGGAAAATGTCTCCTAAGAGTAGGAGGTCTATGATCCAGAGACCTTCTTAAGTTGTTTAAAGAAGAATTTTTATTATTTCTCATGCTAATGGGTGATCTGTAACAATCTCCTGACACGGTAACACCCTTACTGACATCTCCTTTGATCCTGACCTAATCCTTCTTTGAGCCTGATCGTTTTGGGAAGTGTGGGGAGAGTCTTTGAAAACCCCATTATTAGTAGTTTGACTAACGGTCATTTGTGTAATTTAAGAATCAGTCTTTAAAGACTCACCATATACATTAACCATTTGTAAATTTTGTGAATATTTTACAATATATGTTACTAGCAATCCTAAAACTTTTATTAGCATGCTTGTATCTGTTTACTACTTAAAAACTGATATCCATACAGTTTGTGCATAACTTGGTTTTGGGAGAAACTCTAGAAAACTTAGTCTAAGCCTCTGCTGAAAATTGTACGCAAGTACTTTATTTAGTGGAAGCTTTCTTGCCTATCTGCCATATATACTTGTTTCCTTTTCAACAGCCCTCCTTTTTGCATTTCTCTTCCATGACTCCTCTTAAAAATCCATAGAAAAAGACACAGACCGGCATTTTAACTGGTTATTGTAGTAAGTAAGAGAACACCTTCCATGCCCTTCCCCTATGTCAATTTTAAAAGATGTTAAGAAACTCATGAACACAATAGCATGCCTGAATTTATACAGTTAATAATACTAAAACATTAATAGTCTGAAGTTGTTTAAAGGCAGTCTGAAACAGCACTGAGTAAAATGTTGTCACGTTACTACTTCTGTAAGATTGTACTCACTTTGGTTCTTGACATTGTCAAATTCTAACCCAATTCATGTAACACAACACTCATTGTGCCTTGCTATTTCTATTTGAACTGTGAGCAGTTTGTTATATTCCACATATTAGTTCATGTTTTCTTGGCAATCTTTCCTAAATTCAAGAGGTCACTTATTTAGAGAGTGAGTTTTCACACAGTGTGTTAGTCTCCTCTTCCATGCATGGCGTGAGAGCAGAAGTAACAGTAGTGTTAGTCTTCCTTTATAGATCAAAAAAAGCTAATTTATTTACAGTTCTTGGGTTTGTTTATAGCACTGAATTAGCTTTTTGTTCCATGCAGTGCAATTTAAATCCACTTTTCTGTAATTCTCCTTTTTATAGTTACAAATAATTGCTATGTGAAAAATGAACACACAGTAGAAAATTGTTAAATGAGTAATCTCATTTTAAACACTTATTCTATTAACAACCATTTATTTGCAAAGGCTACACTGTGTTCTGGTGTGTACCCTGGGGTGCTAGAAATCCATTGGCATAGAGTTTTTGCACAAGCCATTTATTTAATGTCACCATGAATTTTAGCAGATCCTGGTGTTTCAGAAGTATGTAAGCTTCCTATTTTATGGGAAGAAGTTGATTGCTCAACTGCCTTGTGATTTAGTCATTCCATAGCTGAGGGGATGAGAGATGTTAACCTTTTTTCTTGAAACAAACAGACTGAAACTGTAAATTTCAAGAACAGTGGATGTCTGAAATTGAGCTGTTCTGTCTTAACAGAAGTGTAATACCAACAAATACATGGATGGACGCAGTTAACTATTTCACTGTTGTTTGTTTTAGTGAACCTTTAGTCTCAAAATACATTGTGTGAACTTGAGTTGCACGGTTGTGTGTGGCATTCATCGAGAGGATTTAATGAGAAAAGATGGACCTGTACAAATATTATCCTCTTACACCTTGGAAGCAAGAGGGATAGATAGTCAAGTCAGATAACAGCCACCAAAGTTGTTTTTTCATGTCTGACGGCCTTTTTATCTTCTTTCTTCAGCTGCACTGGTATAAAGGAGGGCTGTCAGTTTTGTCAGAAAGGAGTCAGTTTTGTGTGCTGCCCCCTTTACTAGTGCTTTCCTACACTTTCATAGTCCTTTCAGGGTCTTGACAAACAGCATTGTAGGTACCTTCTCCTGCTGGAGTATCTGAACCCGAGGGACTGATTTCAAACATTCTCCTCTCTACATAGCTGTGCCACAACTTGCAGTTCTATCAGCATCACCATCCTGGTAGCATTATTGATGCTTCTACAGATAAGGTTATCTTGAGATAAATATTAAAATGGATTAAATTCACATTCACATTGTTGCAATAGCAGATAAATGAGTTTTACCCTCTCTGGTAAGTGAGGATATCCCCTTTATCTTTGGCATTTTGTCAAAGCACATGTTAACTACGGGCACAAAGTTGTGAATATGTTGGCATGTTCACAACATGATGCAGCAGTTGGTACAGGAGGGCGTGCAGGGAGGGCACCTCTTTGAAGGAGGGGCAATCCACTGGCCAAGTGGGAGACTCAAAGTACACAGAACCCAGCAACTGGGCACTGTTCTGTGACCATCTGCACAGGTGAAGGTCACTCACCCTACCTTACCCTGAGGGTAGAATGGCGGGCACCCATCTGAGAGCAAAGGCTGGAGCTCGGCCTGGTGGGTCTGCACCATCTGCCCCAGCAGCGGCCGATGTTTCCACCCAGACAGAGCTGCTGAAGGGAGAGGCTGCAGTGCAGAGCTCAGACTGCAGAAGGTGCCCAGGCCTTTCCTCTGGGGCAAGGACAGGCAGGGACCTCCCTGCAGAAGGTGTGTCCAGTTGGAGGAGGTCCTACTGCAGGTGGCTGAGCTGCAGAAGGTGGTGAGAAGGCTGTGGAGCATCAAGGAGGCTGAGAAGGAGTTAGAGAACTGGTTCCAAGCACAGCCAGCACCGGACCCACAGCTTATGGCCAAACAGACAAAAACTCCCCCACCAGCACACACAGAAGGGAGAGGGGGCAATAATGCAGAAGAATGGAAGCTTGCAACAGCAAGGACAGGAGGAAGAGGCTTCCCCCGAAGCCTGAGGTGTGCAGGCTTAAGATATTCCTTTCAGGAAGGAGGAAATGTAGAAAAGAAAAAGCAAATTAAAAAAAAAAGATTTAATATTTGAAAAATGCTTGGTTGTTTCAGTTTGAGCTATGCTTCCCAATGACTTCATAAGTGTGATTGGTGAGTTTTCACAAATTTCTGTAAACCAACAACCAAGGAGTTACTTGAACATTTTTGTAACATGGACATGGAAGTCATTTATAGGGTAAAATTCAAGTCAAATTATGCCATTGATAGCAATTTAGTAATTGCTTAAACAATGTTGAAACATGAACTTACCCCACATTCCATTACAATGTGTTAAAGAATCTTGAATAGAGAAGATCCACATAGTAAACCTGTACAAAAAAGCATTGAAGATCTTGATGGCAATTCTGGTTCTTCTATCCTTCTATGCTGCTGGCTGTATGCTAGCTACACATATGCTCCTCAAGCTTGGACCAATTTAGCAACACTTACATATTGCTACTGATGTAGGTCACTTTTGGATTTTTTAAATTAGGTTATGGGGGTCACAACCTCCTCATTTGTATTGCAGATAATATTTTATTTTATTAACTAATGCAAGCTTTCAGAGTCAGTTTGACTCCAGAAAGTGATCTTCTTTTTTGTGGAAGAAGCATTTAGCATTCTCGCTAAATTTTTTGCTGCTTATAAATTACACACTATGGGGGAAGTAAGTGAACATGCTTATTGCTACCAAATGGAAAATGTTGCATATTCTGTGATGGAATCATCAAACCTGAATATGTAACCTTTCTGCTTACTTAGCTTTCAATGATAATTATCCGACGTACGGGTGAATCACGCTGTCTTAAAATAGAATTAATGAACATTTCCATTGAGGGTGCAATCTACTAGATTATTAAAGAGCATCTGTGTTCTTTCAATTATGGTAATTTCAGTGTTTCAAATAGTGTTTTACATTTCCTGATGGGAATGTAACTATACTCAGTGTATGCTTATTAAGCCACTTAACAAACATAGTTATATTAATAAAATCCAAGGTGTGTCACTTCACTCCATATTCTCAAAACCTGCAAAATATAAGCTCCAAATCCAGGAGATGAATCCCAGACACAGTGTACCATATTCAAGATAAGTCATGTATAAGTACTGGTAAGTCTAGTTCAGTGGTTTTCATCCTATACTTCACAGCATATTCCCACGGTATTCACAAATAGCTGCCAAGGAGGACCACTGTAGAATATATTTTCCTGTGTATCTGGAATTAACAAAGGGATTTATCTATTAATTAAAAATTGTTACAAAACTATGTGTCTTTCTAGCTGCAGTTGTATTTATGAGAGGTGAGCGATAGTTCCGCTAGTACTGTACATTTTGAGGGGTAAGTGGTAACAGTTTCCCTTGACTTAGAAGAATTTGGAAAGATCCTCCATACCTTGAAAGCTAGTAGTGTTTAAGAAGAAAGTTAAGAGACCTGTCCCAGGAGGCCTGGGCCTAAGAACAAGTCTCTTCTGTAGTTGTGCCTATGGGACATAAACCTATCTGTGCCTTGTAAATTCCATCTGGAGCTCAGTAATGTTGGAGAATGAAAAGGAGGGTGTAGTCTCTGGAGTAAAGGAAATAACCCAGCTTTTTATATGGCACTTAGAGGCTGTGAGGAAGAGCTGCTTAGTGAAAACTGAAGATGAAGAAAGGTCTTTGGGTGTTCACAAGTGAGAGCCTAAGGGGAAGACTGGCAATAAAGGAAAAGCGGGGAACTTTAGTATCTAAAAGACAGAAGAATGGCATAATGTTTGAGGATCTAGTCAAAATTTCTGTTTTTCTCCTTCTGAAACAAGGATGTGAATCATGTCAAAGTATATCACCAATACAGTGGGCTGATGAGCTAATCCAAGAGTGTACAGAATATATTTTTTATAATGTCATTTTCATTTGCAGTAAAACTATTATTAGCATGGTAGGTCTCTTCCATGGCAAGCATCTTGTTTCTGTGTCAGAGGCGTAGCTGTAACCAGGAGTCCAACTGTAACAGATCTGAAGAGACAAGACTCTGCTATGTTCTAGCAGGAAACTCCATGTCCTGAAGACAGGGGATGCAAAGACAAAGTGGTTTGTTTTGTAGCTTACCTGATACTTAAAAATGTTTCAAAAGTCTCTCCAGGCATGGCTGATTTGTGCTTTATTTTATAGTAAGTCATTCTGCTGCTGCCTGATGTCAGTTAACTGGATCCTGGCAACTTCTTATAGAAGGGTATTATTATCACGGATATCTGGGGCTGAAAGACAGTAGGGCACAGCAAACTAGATAATTTTTTTTAAGGCATACATATCTGAATGGTGCAAATTTGCTTTCAAGTACCCCATAGGAGTAATTATTAAAAAAAAAATAATTATAAGACTTAAGGGAGTTGGGTGGGGTATGGAGTCACAGCATTATTTGAAAATCTAGGCCTTATTCTACATCTGCTTGTGGAAGTTATTGCTTTGGAAATGTATACCCCAAGTCATTTTGCTTCTCAATTTTAACAAAAAATAAACACAGTTATTTTATTTGTCAAATATCTTATCAGATAATCTGAAATGCCTCAGCAACCTTTACATAGTCTAAACACCCTAATATCTTACTTGAAGGAGCAGTGTTTATTTTAGATAATTGGTGCAATTGAGAGAACATGCAGAACCCAAAATATCCTATTAAATACAGTTCTCACCTCAAGAACATTCAAAAATTATATTTCGGTTGTCATGTCTACAGAGACGCAAACTACTTTGACTTGATATGTACAATTCTGTCTTAAATTCTATAGGAATTAATGTGATTAGCTTGCACTGATAAACAATTTACTTCAGATTGATGGGTATGACAAGCAGTGTTAAAGCGGATGCAAAATCCAAACTTAAATGAAACAAATTGTTCTCTTTAGTAAAGAGCCACAGGTAATTACGTTACGAGAGACAGTAGTCTGTATTATGAAAGATGTTAGTACATCCCCTCCCTTCTCCAATGAGCTTGAAAAATTAATTTCACTTTCAAGATGTACTCAGTTTTGCCCACTTCCTCCTGAGCTTCTTTAATACTAAATATAACTTCAGAATGAATGACAAAAGATTTTTGAATTTTTGTTAGATTTATTCAGCATGTAAGCAGATTTTAGAGTCTATTAATACAGTAGTCAGAGCATAGTATGACAGGTATTATTTTAACATAAAAAGATTTTGTGACATTCACAAAATTACAGGATAGGTACACATGGATATCAGTCTGACACTAGATATTTTTTAAAAATTTTCTTTTGACCATTAGCAGAAGGATTATGGAGACAGCGTGTCACTTCTTGATGTTTTCCTTTGGTATAAATCCAAGGAAATATTTTGAAGCTCTTGTGTGTGATATGAACCAAACTTTACCATTCCTCAATCATTCTTGAGTCAGACCAGTAAATTCGTCACAGAGCATCAAGAAGTATTCCTAGCTTGCTATATGCAGTATACTTCACTGTACACTAGTCTTGGCATCCTGTTATAAAACTCCCAGTCAAGGAATGAAGGAAAAAGTCTTTCTACAAGCCATTTAGTAGTTCTTATTGCTCAAGCATTAGTGTGACTGCCATATTTGTTGGGACTGTGTTTAAAGAAACTTTATTACACTCTGGGACGGCTATAAAGTCATACATCTTTCTTACATATGTGTTTGAAGGCCACACTATAGACAAGAATGTCGATTTAGGTCACTTGCAGAGACATTTAAGCTAAGACCATTGAAGAAGAAATAATTAGATCTCAGTGGTTTAATTATCAAATTATCATGAGTTATGCATAATTCTAATCAAACATTAATTTTAATAAAAAAATTTACTGTTAGCTATATCGTGGTCTTTGAGTTAATCAGCCAGAGTTTCAGTAGCCATTGAGAGCAAATGATTATTCAAGTTAAAATAGTAAGCATAAGATGCTTTAAAAAAAACAACAAACCAACTCAAAACCTAAAGCTCTACAGTTGTTGGTGTGGGGGTTTTCTTTAGTAACTTTAAATATTCACACCAAAAATGGAAAATATGAGATACCATGAAGAAAGGATAGCCTTTTCAGTTTATTGAACAATAGCCTATGCATAGTTTATACGCCACATTTTTCTCTGATGTAATTAAGTCTAAATCATCCTGACACACCTGAGTCACCTGAACACAAAAGCAAACGCAGACTTTGTCATGTGATACACTTGAAATGTCTTGGTAATCTTCTGCTGGAAATATTTTTGTTGTTCGCAGTTCACTATGAACAAGGTTATTAAGCTGTTTTAGAGTGCATAGTGGACTCTATGCAAGTTGATAAAATACACTTATTAGATATATTTTTTGATTTGAAGAGTGAGGATAATATATTTCTATAACAAAAAATGGGAACGAACAGCTTATCCCATTGATTCATAAGTGTTTCCTACACTGTTATTAAATACTTATTTTAGGTAGTGTCAGATAGGGTACTGTGAGTGCATGATGCAACACACTTTCTATTGAAGTTCTTTAAATGGCCTGGCAGTGCAGGAATGGTTTTCAACACACATTGTAATTTCTGCAGATTCTCTTTAGGGATCTTTCTCTGTGTGCAGTGTTTTTTATTTAAAATTCATTTGTTTTTAATGATTCTTTAATGTATGTTATGGAAACACAATTAAGACTCCTACTTTAGACACAGGAGGAGAAGGGCTTTTGAATCATCAGATCAAATTTGTAAGTTAGAAAAAGTACAGTGGTAGGTCTTGCAGGGAAAACTTGGCAGGGTGAAAAAATGGGTAGAATGTAATGGATAAGAGAGATCCAGCAACAGGTGAGCAAAGTGCTGTAACTGAACTTGAAATGGGGTTATAACACTATCCAAAAAAGAGAGGAAAAATAAAGATCTGTCTAAAGTGGATGATGCTGTTGGAATATGACTTGTATGCCTCTGAACATGTACTGCTTAAAAGTCATATGGAATTGTACATGTTTCTACTATTACTTTACAGAGTTTGCCTAGTCTTCATTTCCCTATGAAAAAGGTGGGTTTTTTTGTTTTCTGATCCTTTGTAATTATTGCTTATAGCTATAAGCAATAGTATTAGCAAGGTAGCTGTTTTAGTTAATGGTCACTAGTAACTACTGTGGGGTTGATGGCAAAGCAGTCCTAAGATAAAAGGTCTGCTAACATTTTTTTTTTTTACCATGTTAGATGTTCATTGGTTGGCAAGCATTCAAACATCCAATATCTCTCATCTTTCTGACAGGTAATTTTCCCAGCATTCCAGGAACAATTAGCATGAAAGCACAGCAAAGCAACATGCTGTTTCTAACCAGCAATGTAACAGTCCTGATGAAATTCAGGACCACTAATCTATGGTCCTTTTCAGAATATGGAAGAGAAAATTGTTTAACCTTAAAGATGTATTTACATTAATGGTAGCTGTTTAACATTTATACAGTTATAACTAGGGTTTTGCACAGTAAAGCAATATAAGTGAGGAATATGGTTAATAAAAAGTAAAAATACAGTGTTTAGATTTTCATGGACCACTGGACATACATAGTCTTTGAACCTGCAAGACAGCGTAATTTAGTATCTCCATTTTATAGCTGGTTAAATTAAAACATTGGGAAGTGACGTTAGGGTTCTTTCATTAATTTCTTCAGCCACAGAGTACTGGAAATAAGAAATCAGTTTTATTAGTGATAAAATGCTGAAGTTTATTATAATCACAAAAGCAGTTTTATGCAAGGACAGTTTATCACTACAACTATTTTCTTACTATATGGTGATATAAAACAAGTTATGAAAATTACAGAGGGTTGTTTTAAATGCTGAGGAACTAAAAATTGTTGATCTTCCCTTCAACATGACATGGTGAATATGAAATGGAAGCTCATTGCGAGCAGGTCCATGAGGCTAAAAGAACACTATGTTGAAACAATTGAAAAGGGGAAAAGACTTCCTCCACATTTGTGGAGCCACAAAGTTGGAATTTGGCCTAAACTAATTTATTAATGGGGTTTTTTTGTTGCAGAGCTCCTTTGTGCAACTAATAATCTAATATTATAGTTTTATCTTAACAGCATCTAAATATGGAAGAACCTTTATAATTTTTGTCTTATTTTTGCAAGCTGGCTTAGTAACTTTAACAATGTTAAGCCAAGGTTCCTTTTAGAAGATCAAAAGCTTTTCAAAACAACAAGCTTTTCAAAAAGGAAATGGCCTTTTTTAAATGTTTCTTCATATGTTGTGATATTACTATGATGTTCTGAGGTATGAATGATCTTGTATCTTTTTTATCATAAAAAAAAACCAAACAAATATTTTAACATCAGAAAGATATTATTTTCATGCATGACTTTTTAATTTCATTTTTTTTTAAACTGCAGCAATGTCCTGTATTGTGTGTATCTAGAAACTCATGCATGACATGTGGTATGTAGTTCATACTAAAAACTATACTTAATTCTTTTGTAAGCGGATGGTATAAGAGTATTTTTCTTTAACAGCATTCATATTAAAAAGGCAAAGAAGTTCAATAAACAGGGAGAGCCAGCATGAGAAGGAAATAGAACATAAAATTTTGATGACTAAATAAGGAACTAAGAAATGAAGGTGAACGCCTTTGCTGTAAAATGACTACATACTGGAGAATTGAAAAATAAGAGTGTGGTATGCATCTAGCTGCTTTTTAACTAACACTGGTCTTCAATACTATTAAGATTTTTTTTGGACTGTTGTGAGGTTTTTTTCCACTAAATCTAAGTACATGTGACAAATGGATCTTGCTAGATCTCTGCAGCAAAGTAAATCATTCCCTGTTATTTGTCACCGTTTTGTATCTCCAATCCAACGTTAGTTTTCCTTTTTGTGTTGGATCAATGTTGTTGAGTTCTGCAGCATTTTCTTGAATGTGAACTAAATCTTTTGAATTCTACATCATAAATTGATTGCAATGTTTCATCACATCCAGTCACCTTTGGAAATGATAGAATCTCTAAATGTCTTGTTGTGTCTGAATGTTGTTTAAGTGTCACCTTACATGTTCCTTAAAGAAACATGGCTTACTGTAGTGTTGTGTTCTCAGTGGAGTGTGTGGTACATAATATGTGATAATTTTACTCTTATGCGGAAATATAGGTGTGCGTTTTTTTCTCTGCAGAGCTGCTACTGGCCTTTTAAGAACCTGATATATTGAACAGATTGAAGATACTTGATATCCTTGAAGGAGGGAAGTTTCCTTTCTAGATCAAATGGAGAATATTGGTTTTAGTTCCAAAATGTGTAATTTTTTTGGTCCATTTGTATAAATACACCTCAAACTTGAAAGTAAAGCCTTAGAAGTGGGGGAAAAGTGAACAGATATGGGAACGTGTTGTCTATTATTCTGTCTAAACATGTAAATTTCCATAAAATAAAAACCTACAAGGAGCATGGATCCCAAAACTTGAAAATTTTTGTTTCCTTGACGACTTTGAGCTTCAGCATTTCTTTCCTCTGCTTTCCTATTTCAGCTGTAGGCTGAAGAAGTAAAAAGAGTGGGATCTATTTTAAACTAAGATGGGAAGAAAGAAACTCAGTAGGATATTACTTTAATAATGTTTTAATTATGGCAACAGTTACGTGACCAGATTGTAGTTCACGTTAGTGAAAGCTATTCATTCTGTAAACTTAGTGCTAGCTGTTTGATAAATTATTGCTCAAACTGGTTTATTGTCTTGTGAAATAGGACAACCCTCTCATTATTTTTTGTCTCACCAGGTAACTCAGTAGCCTATAATCCAGTGCCATAAGATAGAACATTTATTATCTATATTTTATACTCACTGTAAAGTGGTAGTTTCTTGGAAGAGTGGGATTTGATTTTAGACAACAGATTGACAAGAGGAAATAACAATGTGTAGATATTTTATGCTGCACTGATTTTCCTGTCTTGTAACTGAGGTCATTACACTGCAATCTTCTTCAAAAGAACAAATCGGTGCTTTATACCTTGTTCCTGAGGAGATAGGTTTTTTCTTTGGTGCTATTACCAAATACAGAAATATTCCTATTTTAAAATGTTGTCCTTTCTACCTCTATATTGTTACGGACTTTGCTTGTTGTAAAATGAAGTTTGAGTATGATTCACTAAATTCAAAATAAGGGGAAAAACCATAACAGGAGAAGAGTCTTCCAGAATTTTCTCTCAAGTCAAATATTGTTCTATTTAAACTGACATGAAGCTGGTTTTTTAAGATCCAAATTATATTCTACTGTAGTCTCATGTGATGTTTGTCAAAGAACATAGCGGTTTTACTATCATACAACATAATCTGTACATACATTAAAAACTAAGACACTAACAAGCATAATGCTTACAGAAACATTTGCATGGCTGTTGTTTCCCCTTATTTCATCAGAGAAATGTCATTCCTCTCTGCACCAAGACCATTAAATTGTCGTTGCATAGGCAATGCTTTCTATACACTCTAGTGAAATAGCCCGTATTGCTTCCTAAGAAATAATTTTTTTCAAAACACTTGAAGAGAAGTTTTCAGTTTGAATTCAAATTCAGGAGACAACTAGATGATGACTATGAATGTGCATCCCTTTTAATTTACCGAGAAGGACATTTTGAGCTTTGGCAGATTCCATGCTAAGGTTTGGGAATGCAGCCCACACAGTTGTAGATGAGGGTAAGGACCAGATATGGGTTTGGTTTTTGGTAATCTCTCTAGGAACTTTTTTTAGGTGCAGAGAAGTGTGCATGAACCTGACCAGTCACTGGTAAGCTCTTCTCCCTGGTATACTGTGGCAGGACATGGGGGAATGGTTCAAAGCTGTGTCAAGGAAGGTTCAAACTTGTCATTAGGAAACCTTCTTTACTGAGAGGATGGTCAAACACTGGAATAAGCTTCCTAGAGAGGTGATTGATGCCCCATGCCAGTCAATGTTTAAGAGGCATTTGGACAATGCCCTTAATAATACACTTTAGCTTTTGGTCAGCCCTGAAGGGGTCAGGCAGGTGGACTACATGGTTGATGTAGGTCCCTTCCAACTGAAATACTCTGTTCTATTCTGTTCTAGGGCCCAATGAGGTTGTTCTCACAAGGGCAGAGTCAGCCCTTGAGTGAATCTTCAGCTTTTCTTCTGTCTCTTGTGGCAGGTTAGAAGTGGGAAGTATCTTTTGGGTAGAAGGGTACCACCTGAACACTGCTAAGCTGTTCTTAAACTGCAGAACCACTGAAGTTAAATATGAAGTATACTCTAAAGCCCTCTTTCCCCTTCCTCCCTGCTACCTTCTGGAGTAACATCTACTTTTTGCAGATGTATCACCGAGTGTTGTTTGAATGCTTCTGGCTTGTACATTTCTGTGAAGTTTCAGCACAGATGGAGTTATTGACTTTGTCACCACACAAACAGATTTTTCCTTTTGTTTTACTCTGTGCTTTTTTTAACAAAGACTGAGTACTTTCAAGCTATCTAACTTATTCTTTGGTTCTAGGTGGTTATATTTTACAATATGTCTCTCTTAAGACACAGCACAGCCTTCAGGGATAGGTGCTGAAATAGTAGTGGAAAATAGAAGAGTTTTTCCTTTTGTTTCTTTATTAGTAGCATGATAATATGCAAGTTCATTAATTAAGAAAACAATTCTCTATAAACTTTCTAGTCTCCTATACACATCATGAATACAGCTCAATTTTCACATATCCACAGGCTGAATATATCTGTACTTTAAGTACTGGTGGGACTTTTGAACTATTTCACCTCCTAGCTGTTAAAGAGAAGTATTATCACTCTCTATCCAGTGTAGCTGCCTAAAGGAGGCAGCTGGGCTTCCTGTGCTATCAGTGGAGAGGGAGGCAGGTTTCTGACTTGAAGGTCTGAATTGTCCTGTGGAGGATCCGACCTTGCTTCACTATAAAGGGATTCCAGCTTTCCAACTTGAATGCCTGGGAAGCCCTGGAGCAGTTAGTGTGCATCCTGTGAATGGTTTTGTCTCGCTGCCTTGAGCAATAAAACCCCAAATTGTGTGGCTGTTAAACCATCCAGACTTACCCCTTCTCAGTGTGGTCTCAATGCATGAAAACCATATGAACAGTACAGTTCATAGGGATGTTGTTGTCCAAGAGGAGCTTGATCTAGGTCTAAGCGGTTTATATGCGCTGACTTTGAGGTCTTTGTGGGCAGATGTTTGATGTAAAACACAGTGAAACAGGATCAGGATGTTCAGACTGTTTTTAAATGCTGACAATCCATAGAGAGTGTTCCTTTTAAATAGGATACAATGTTTACTAGTAGAAATAGCTGTTTTTTTTTAATGGCATGGTTCCAAAAGCTGTGTGTGTCAGTCTTCAGGTTATGGTTATATGAAATTACCATGAACTACCAAATAGCAGAACCAAAAAACACAGGTCTCTGAGGAAAAGCCACTGAAAGTTGATGGCAGTTAAGAAAGTACGAAACAGATGGAAGAAAGGGAAGGTGGTCAAAGATTTGCAGATCTATTGGAGAGACCTGAGTGGTAAGCATTGTGCAGTTTACCATGCAGCAAGTACCTACACCTACTCTATCTCAGTTATGAAATACTGAAACTGGTGGTCTCTTACTAGATTAGACTTTTATTGTAAGAGACTGCTAGTGTCTTACTGTTAACACTGTGATGTATAAATGTAAATAAAAGTACTTTTATTGTCAATAAAGATGACTGTCTAGTTAGCACTGGAATTAACTCCTCATTTCTGTGCTTTTATCCAGGTGTTAGAAGGATGTAAAGCATGAAGGGTAAAGGGATTTAGTTATTTGCATTTTAATAGGTAAATAATTGTTTCTCTGAATATTTTGACTGTAAATACAGTCTAGTGATAATTACCTATTTTTTTACATGCATTGTATATGAACTAGGGATACGTAAGCTAAATAGTAAAAATGAATATTTATAGAGTGCTATTTGTCTGTAAATATAGAAAACTAGTCATTATCACTAAAGATGTTTGTTAAAATTCAGAGGTGCATAAATAATGAATAGTAGTTTGTACACTGATATTTTGTAAATACTTTTTTTCTTTTTTTTGGTTAATTCTGCTGAGGACTTGACCCTGTTCTGTCTCAGTCATGTACTTACTATGCAGTCTGTCTCTGAAGAGAAGAAAGAAAGAAAGAGGGGAGGGAAGCAGTTATAAAACAGTTATTATGTATTAGTTATCCACATAAAACTTTGCTATTCCTTCATAAAGAAGTTGTGTGTCACAGACCTACAATACCTGCTGGAGGTGGGGGACAGAATTAAAGGGGTAAAGAGAAAAGAGATTCATGGGTTAAGATAAGAATAATTTAATAACTAAACTACAATATTGAAAATAACAATGATAGTGATAATAATAATAATAACAATCATATACAAATATGCAAATTAGTGATACACAGTGAAACTGCTCACCACCCGATGACCAAAGCTCATCCTGTTACCAAGCAATGATCCCAGAGCAGAGAGAGTCCTGAAACCACAATCCTGGAAAATAAAAGAGCCTGAGAGTCTAAGAGACCAAGAGACAACCAAGAGAGTGAGAGAGAGCAAGACTAGACCATTGGCCAATTTGGGTCTCAATCCTGAACACAAGGTAGAATCCTAGGCTAGTAACTGTGGGCTGTGCTCCCTCCCACCTTCTCCTGCCCCTGCAGACACTGGCACAGCAGAGAAGCTGAGGAGTCCTTGACTGTCCTGGCAGCAGCTATAAACATCAGTGTGTTATCAGCCTTCTTCTAAGCACAAATCCAAAACATACTGGAGATACTTTGTCTCAGACAAAACCAGGACATTGTCTCCTGTGATGTACAAGTGGTATAAACAGGTAGGTGGGATAGGTGGCTGTGCTGGGCCAAGTACACAGGGTGTCAAGGTGTCCACATGCAGGGTATGCATCCACAGGAATTATGCTCGTGTCTGTACTCCATGATAAGCACATTCGGTTCAGTTCTTGCCTTTCCTCAAGGCCAAGTGTGAAGGTGTTCCAGAGTCAGCTGATGTGAATAGTAAGTTTGTCCTCCAGCCTGGACCAAAGGCTATTCCTTCAAAGTAGTGCAAATTAATCTGCTAAACCTTTCTCTTATTTTATCCTGGCTTTTTGGTTCTACATTTTTTTTCTTACGTCAGTGCTATTGAATTTAGCCAAGTAATTTATATTACTTCATTTCATAGGGAAAAATGTGTTTAGTAGTCAGTCTTAAGATTCAGGATTAACTCTGCACAGCATGCAGCTTACAGAAAAATCTGAATTTCAGGGATGAGTGTTATATATTAATGAAAAAAATTCCAACTATTTTTTTTCCTTTGACTCTTGTGTATATTATTGGGAAACTCAATTAATTTTGGGTTGTAAGCCCTGGAAAGGTCCACTCATCTGGTTTATTTTTATCATTGGCTTCAAGACCAATTATATTGCTTTTTTTTTTTTTTTTGTATTTGTGAAAATGTTAGAGCATTTATGCTTGTGTGATATCTGAAGTAGAGGCAGAATTGTCATAGCTGTAAGTAAAACAAAGACTTTATGAACTATGTTTAAATATTTTAGAAGGCCTTAATCTAACTGTTCACTGTGCTTTTTTCTGTGGTCATGTAACTTATTTTTCCATCTGAAAAATCTCTGTACCTCTACCAAAACTACATCACAACAACCTGAGAAATTTTGGTGTTAATAACAATCTACTATTAATTTATATAAAGGCCTGATACATTAATGTTGACTGGGGTAAAAAAGAAATTCAAGTTATTTTCTGACATACCTCAGTCTCTGCAATGTCAGAAATATATAATAGTTTTTGACAGAAACTAGTAATGTTGAGATAAACAGTATGTTGTGGGTTTTGGTTTTTTTTATATTTTTTTGGGGGGGTATGTGGGGATTGCCTCAGAAGATGGTGGCATCCTTTTGGCCTACATAATTAATAAGATTTTTGAGATTTAGTTGATCATTTCTTTAGGAAAAGAAGAAATAATGATGAAGGATTTCACTTCTCCCTCCCTCACCTGGTTATGTTTCTTGCAAGAAAAAGGAGATAAGGTTTTCTGCAGTCTTGTGTATAATAGAAATTGTATAGCAGGAGACAAAATCATTATTTGTATTTGCAAAAACTGTTCTGGCATTTTTTCCACTTTTTTTTTTTTTTTCCTCAAGCCAGTGTAAGAGGTCCTCAGGGAATCACTAGCCTTATTTTCAGTCAGTAGCATGGTTATCTTAATTATGTGTGTGTATGTGCCCCCCTGCACGCACAAGAGAAACTCCAGTTAGTGCTCTGACCTTATCTTTTGTTAATGCTACAACAAAGCTTTTGGATTGTTTGGCCTGAGCTTGCTTACAGCCTTGTGCTGTGAAGGTGTGGTTTTTTTTCCTTCCATTTCTGTGGCTCTCATGAAATAAAGGTTATATTAATTGTTTATTGGCAGCTCTCTAGCTCTGCAGCTTTCCAGCTCAGCAGCTTCAGCAAAACTATGTGGTTTGTTTTGTACTGTACTGCTGAAACCTTATGGGCCCAAAATAATAGGTGTCCAGTAATCACCCAAATTCATGTAGTAGTGCATCCTTCTGCAGCTGGAGAAGATGCAAAGATGCCCAATTATATTGTCACTGACGCTTGCAATTAATGTGAAATGTGGTGAAATGGCTTCACTAAAACAGATAAATTGTCGTCACTACCTAAATAGTTGTTCTCCTGACTCCTTTATTGTGATTTGAATGGGCTTTTCTTCACAGGTACTCATCAAGAGTTGATTCTGTAAACTGTTCTGTCCTAGATTCCTGACGAATTTAGTGTGACTTGATCTCTCAGTATTAGACCCTCCTTACCTTACCTTACCTTAAACAACTAGCCATTACAACCTTCTGTTATCAAGACACATGCTTCTGTGACTGATGCAGGCATGAGATGCATCTGTAATTCTGTTGACAAGTTTTTGGCGACTTAAAGTGTATTCCGCTCTTGGAGACAGAACTTGAGTCTTGATGCCACCTTTTTGTCCCCATTATGAGAAACCCAGACTATTAAGTTTAAAAAAAAAACCAAATAACCTATCCTCTTCCTGTTTATAGTTGACACATTTTTATTCAGGTTACCAAATTAAGATTTAACAAATCAGAGTATTCTCCTTCAGCAGCTGGGACAAACTGTTGGGGTGGGGTAATCTTTACATGTCTTTTTGTGGACCCTGAGCACAGTTCTGGGTTCATGTGTAATAATATAGCACAGATAGCCATGCTATCTGGAACAAGAGCAACAAGCAGCAGCAGTGTTTTTGTCAACAATGCACTAAACGAGACTATGTCCTTGCAGAAGCTAAATGTCAGCATCTAATACACTGCATTTCTTCTACTCTTTTTCTTAGCACTGTATCTGATGTAGATGTATCTGTTTAGAGACATCTTAGTAGATGAATTGAACTTCACCCTTGTATTCTAATGTGGTTAATGCATCTAGTCAAGGGGGAGTAATTTGTTCTTCTGCTGTTTTTGTCTTTTTGTTCCCAAGGGGCAAATCTCATGCCATTCCCATTTAGAATAGCTTGGAGTGGAATAGCCTTTTGAGGCTTTTTGTTGATTTTCACCAAGTAGAGTAAAAGTTCATTATCTCCCATCCTGAAACACTCAAGGATAATGTCTTATATACCTGTTTCATCTTGGCAGCATACCCAGCACTTTGTATTTGGTATCTGCTTTTCGAAGGAAAAAATAATAGAAATTGTGTTTGTAGTGGCTGCATCAGAACATACACAACTAAAACTAATAGAGATACTGTAACATCATTTATGTACCAAACAGGTAAAGTATGTACAAAGCACTACTTATAAGATCATAGAATCATAGAATCATAGAATGGCCTGGGTTGAAAAGGACCTTAAAGATCATCTAGTTCCAACCCCCTGCGGTGGGCAGGGTTGCCAACCACTAGAGCAGGCTGCCCAGGGGCCCATCCAGCTTGGTCGTGAATGAATAGGTCTTGAACAAGATCTAGTGATCTAGGAAGCAAAAATACGTAACTTAAACTTCCCTCATATGCATTTAGTTCTTACTAAAGTTTGTACTGTATGGAAACTTGCTGCAGTTTATAACAAAAAAAAAAAAACAAACACAAAACCAACAAAACAAAACACGTTCCCCGAAAACAAAAAACAATGCAGAACTAAAGCACAACTCTTACAAAAATTTCCTTATTTTTAAATATTTGCATAGTCTGAGTTTTAATATACACCAAAGCCCTAGACAAGCTGCATTATCATTTTTCTGCAATATCTCAAATTGTGCTTCTGATACAATTCATAGCAGGCATATGTTATCTATAACTTCTGAGCCAGATGCCTGACACTTTAGGCATGCCCATAAACAACTTTTAATGTATTCAATTTAGACTATATAAAACGTGTTCTTCTCTTTCTCGTGTTTTCATTGTTTTGAGCTGAACTAGCTGGTGTTAAGGTGAGAATTAATTATGAGCTCAATCTCGTGGGGCACTCGGAGTACTTAATTTGCACTGACTTCAGGCCATGCTGCCAGAAAAAAAGCCAAAGAAGCAAAATCTAATGAGATCTGAATACACTAATTAAACTTCCCAAGCCAAAGGGTCAATATTTATAAACAAGTGTTGTATTTGATGCTGCTCTATTTTATTATTGTTTTTCTGAGTATTTCTCCACATCCCTGTGTGGCTTTCAAGTCACCTTTGTGTTCAGTGCTGTCAGTAATGCTTTTTGAGGAGAAACTGTTTGGGATGTTTTTTGCCCTTTTTCATGGGTAATGAAACAATTAACCTGTGCTGCAACAACCTTCAAACTTTTTAAGATGGGTTTTTCTTATCAGGTCTAGTAATTCACTTCAATGGAACCTTGATCTATGTGCTTGATATTTTCAAGAAATGGCAAGTCCATGTGGAAACAGACACAATGAAGCATCCAGTCATGAACTTGACCTTTTTTTATTCTAGTTTGATAACATTTTTACAATATGAGAGACCATTTTTAACTTAGCCAAAGTGACATTTTTACTTTTTTGATGTACAAACAAAAGTAGAAATGTAATTTCATTGTGCCTTACTTTTCCTGTTGAACCAGCTAAACCTTTTCAAATATCTTTTTGGATTATCAAAATAAAGCAAACTTGTTGTTTTCTTCATTGCAATACAGTATTTCTGTATTCTTGCATAGATATGTATAATTTAAGAATTCAAACAAAAATTGACTATAACCAGCCAACTCCTTCTCCCGACTATGTTGTGATAATGAACAGAGTAATAACATATTCTATTAGGAAATAAAGAATATTTAGGACTGTACTGAACATATTTTTGACTAAGAATATAGACAGGTAAGATATTATACTGACCTTCTGCAACTAAACTTATTTAGTTTACTTTTCATTTATAAGTTGCTACTCTGGAAGCATCTTCAAATGCTTTCTGCAAAGTCACAAGATGGCTGAGGTTGGCAGGGATGTCTGGAGGTCACCTCATTGACTCCCTGCCCCTGCTCCAAAGCAGGGTCAGCTAGAGCCCGTTGTCTAGAATTGTGTCTAGCTGGGTTTTGAATATCTCTGAAGATGGTGACTCCACAACTTCCCTGGGCAACCTGTTCCAGCATTCAATCACTATCACAGCAAAAGGTGTGGAGTTTTTATTTTTTAATTTTTGTTTTTTAAAATGTTTAGACACAGTTCTCCGTTATTTCAGTTTGTGCTTGTTACCTCTTGTCTTTTCACTGGGTACCAATAAAAAGAGTCAGTCTCTCTTCTGTCTCTTCTCAAATATTTAAATACATTGAGATTCCTCCTGAACCCTCTCTTTCTGATGCTGACCAATCCCACTTCTATTAGACTCTCTTTGTATGACATATGCTCCAAGCAGCTTAATCGTCTTCATGGACTAACTCATACCATAGAAAAGAAAGCTGTGGCACAGGTGCAAAAATATAAGCTTCCCAGAGGACAACATATCTCACGTATCTATTTTGTTCATTTATGTTCACGCAGTATCTACAAAACTCTGTTATTTCTACTGCCATTTAAAGCAAGAAAAACAAAACAAAAATTCAGAAAGTATCACCTGGTCAATCTCATTTTTTCATTACCTTATCCTTTAAAACAATTGCACAACCCACATGCAGATGACCATTGAGAACAGTGTTGTTAAACAGGAGCCGGCATTCAAGTTCCCATCAAGAGGTGAAGAGACTTTCCATTGCCTCAGCACACAATGAAAGGGTGAGGACAAAGACATGGGTGAAAAGCTTTAATCAAAAGGAGGGACACTCCAAACTGGTTTCCTAATAGCCAGAGAAGGTGATGCAGGAAGGTGGGAATTTGATGCAGCATGCAGCTGGGAGGGCAGACTTCCACTTGCTGTTAGTGAGCCATCTTGCCTGTGCCCCTGTGGTGTGCCAAAATGAGCAAGGCCATTGATAGGCTTTATCTCTATCCAAATACACATCTGCATACATCTATCTCTTTGGATCCTGGAAGGAAGTGTTATTCTGCTGATGCAGTGCTCCTCTTCCCTAAAATGGGAGAGTAGTTCAGCAACTGTTACCCTGCTTTAGAGCCCTGTAACTGCAGTGCTGTGGAAGGAAAGCAGCTATGAGATTCATAGCTCTTCTACCCAGCAGGTTCTGTTGCTCTGCTACACACTCAAGGAGGACCAGAGGACAGTATTTGTACTCATTCTGGTTGTGCTTAAAGATTCTTTTTAATCTCAAAAGAAGGGGAAAGTATCGCTGCTGCTGCTGTTTCATCTCTTCCTTTTCTTTAATCCACATAGGCAGGAGTTGTACATCCGTATAGAATCCACAAAGTACCTACCATGTCTTAGTTTCTGTAAATGTAAGCATAGGGAATGGAAGGGAATAATTCATCTGCAGAGCTATGTATTTGGTAAAGAGTTAGATAAAATGCCAAATTTGAAACAGTAGATTGAGATGGATGTTACTGTTAATGTTTATTACTAGCCAATAAACTAATTAGTAATGATTGAACTTCTGGTTCCTACTGTCTAATTAAGTTATTTCTTAAGGACAACAAATTCAAGCATGGCAGTATAAGTGAAAGGAGTTAATCCTAGAAGATGTATTCCATTAATTTCTGTATTGATTACCTCTCATTGATAGCCTTGTCTGGTCAATTAAAATCCTATAAATTTTAAACAAACTGGGAAATCTAACATCCTTTCTTAATGATAATCCTACTCTTAAGCAATAGCCAGGATATCACTCCCTTCCTTACAGAGTTTAGTTAGCTTTCTCTCTACATAACTGTCATTTAGATGAATCCAAGCAATTCCAGTCTGGGAAAACAATCTGGATCTGCAATCTCTATGTGGAACACCTGAGAAAGTGTTGTAGATTCAGTCCTTCCTGCATATAAGTAATCATAATCCATGGTGAGGTGCAAGTAATTCACGTTATGTGTGTGAACAAGCCTTAAAGCATTATGCCCAAAGTACTACCAGTGTTCCCTTTGGGTTTAGGGGATGCATCAGCAAACATGAAAACCTGGTGAGCCAGCAAAATTCAGTTCTAATTGCTTTAATTAGCAGGGTTAAAACACAGTAAAATTGCCGGTGATATTCACAGCTCGACAGTCTAGAGGCTTTTGCAGTGAATATAAAATATTGACACAAGGTGTGTGATGACTCATTCTTGCTACAAAGTCTTGTAAATACTTATGAGATTAATCGCCAATACATTAATCAATTTGAAGATCACACAACCATTTTTATTTCAGAAACTTTAAACAGTTTTATCATTCATTACTGTTACTGCATTATCTACATATGGTCTTACTGTCTCACAACTATAAATCACGTTGCAAACTACCACTGCCTCCAAACAGAAACAAAACTTAGGTCGTGATTCAGTAAATGAGTACAGGTGACAGCATTTTGCATAAGAAGTGTTTAATCCACATGCTTAAATATTAGACATGTATTTAATAGCATGTTGAACTGGGGTTTAGGTTCGGCACAGGAAGCCTGTATGTCAAGGGCAATGTGTATTTCATGAAAAGAAAAATAGGAAGAGTGGAATCAACATCCAGAATTGCAGAATCTCTTTAATGAGCTGGTAGTGTCTTTTAATATTAAGATTTATTGAGTTAAGAGTTAAATGCCAACCGACGATAAAATGGGATAATTTTATTCCTCAAAGAATGATGAATCTTGATTTTTCTTCTTCTTAAATCAGAACTAAAAGGAAGGAAATCAATGCATTTTTTTGGCACATAGGTTCACTACTGAAGCCATTGTCACTGACTGGGCCTCTACCCATCCCCTCCTGGATGCTGTTGTTGATCCATGTTTCTGTCTCACACAATGGGCAGAGCCTTTTCTAAAGAAGAGGCTCCACCACGAACCATTCCGGCAGAGCACTCTGACAGAACATTTCTAAAGAAGAGACACCACCATGCCTATGAACAGCTCCGGCGGACTTCTTTTGTGAACGAACATTAGCGAGTTGTTAAGGTCCAGGCACGCCTATTGAGGCAGAGTTGTCTCCCCGGTGGAGAGCAAGCTGTCCCTTCGCCCCGAAGCCAGACTGGGTGCAGGGCTGTTGCGCCCCCCGAGGTGAGGTCCTGGAACCTTATAAAAGGTGAACCCGAACTGTGTTCCCTGTCGACCCGTCACAACCCCACACAAGGAGTTTCTGCCTGAAACGAAGATTTCTGCCTGAAGAGGAGACACGCGCTGGAACGAGGGATTGGTGATGTTCTCTGTGTGTGTGTCTCTATCTCTTTCTGCCCCCCTTTCTTACTTTTCAACTCTTTCTTACTCTGTCCTGTCTGATTTTTGCTCCAAATAATGACTGAGCGTTATTTGGTGCTTGCTTAATGGATAAGTGATGTTTGGTGATAACTGATCGGTGTGATTTGGTGCTTGACTCGGAGAAGTTGATTGGTGATGTTTTTGCAGTTGCTGAGGTAAATAAACTTGTGTTGTATTGTTCCTCGAGTCATTGTCTGACTCCTCCTAGCCGGTGCTCCTTTTCGGGGAATCACAAAAAACCTCTCTGGACCGCCCATTGTAGTGGGGTGAGACAGTCATTCACATGGGCGAGGTAAGTTTCCTTTTAAGTGTAAAAAACTAGTTAGTAAGGATTTTCTTCCTAAACTAAAACCGTAATAATTGAAGAAAACTGGAAGTTCATAAAATGTTTTCTTTTTGTCATTGAGCAAAGACCTGAATAAACAGACAGATAGCATTGCATATGATTATTTTCCCCTGAACTTACTTTGGGTTATCTCATAAAATTGTTTCTTATATTAATATTTAATGTTCTTAGAAGGAGTAGCCAATGGAAATTTTACCATCAGAAGTCTAACATTTCTCCTAAAATTTCTCAAAGGATGCAAGAGGAAATAGAAATACTAACATTAAAACTTTACATCTCACAGAACTTTACATGAGACGCTATCAATGGGCAAGTAAATTTACCTGTGCTGTTTAGAGTTTGTATATTCTTATGCTGAATAAATTCTGAAGTTTAAGTCTTATATGAACCTAGTTGTATGATGAGAACCGGCTTCACTATTTTCCATGCTTACCTGCTAGTATTTGTCAGCATATGTTCATTTTATTTATTTTTTTACCAGTATTTTACCAATAATCTGTAAAAGTTATGTTTCATTTCAGCTGGGCTAGTGTTAACTGTACACTAATAAGACAGTTAATTGTAATGAGACATAGTAATAACAAATCCTCAAGTCTTCTGGAAGCATGTCTGAATTTGTGTGAATGTATGTTAAATATCAACATAAAGATTATGGTTAGGCTCGTCTTCCACCTGGTGAAAATGAGAAACAAAGGCACCTAATCTCTTAATATAGGGAAAGGACATTAAACACTTAAGATAATATTTTCTTCTAGATAAGAACCATGCTTGCTTTTATATTTTGAAATCACATTGAATATTACAGACAGGGGTAGAGGTGGGAGTGGCAAAGCCTGTAATCATGGTAGGTTTTGGTCAGGAAGAGTGTCCAACCAAGCTCACAGCCGGGAGTTGTGGCAGTGATAGTACAGCAGCATTATGGCCCGTAGGGGACACTGGACTAATAAAGAGGAAAAACCTCTTTGCTCTTGGCTTTCTGGGCAAGCTAAAGGAAACCGTCAAAAGTCAGATGCTAATATGAGAGATAGTATTGTTCTGTCCAGTGTGCCACGTAGATGGACCAAGCAAGTTGGAAAGGGAGCTCCAACAGTCCCTGTTCTTTCTGTTCCATAGCATGAAGAGCAGCAGATGCTGTTGTATTAAAAGTGAAGGATAAATGGACTCCACAGAAAGAAATCTAAGGGGTACAAGGCAGAGCAGAAGACTAGTGCTGTGTAGCTAAGCTGATAAAACTACATTCATCTGTTGTGAAAGGGAAAGGCCTGTGAAGACAGGAAAAAGAGAAATAAGTACTTAAAAGAATTGTCTGTTAATTTATTGTCTGTATTGAAACATCAGTCTGTATCTTCAAAACATATTCTACATATCAGTGGAAGCATTTGTTTTTATAAGTTTTCTCTGACCACCTTCCTGTCTGAGAAGTTTGCAGAAGCTGCATATTGGTTTATAGCAAAAAAACCCCATATAAACAAAGAACAGATAAAAATCTATAAATGTGAGGAAAGAAATGTGCTGTAATTTCTTTTTTTTTATTTTTACTTTTTTGCTCTTTACGTTTAGCCTTTGCTTTTTAAGTAGGTGACAGCTGCTTTCCAGCTTAACCTCATCCTTTTTTAATCTTTTTTTTTTTTTTTAAACTGCAATGTGTGTGTTTAATTCCAGTTAAAAAGGCACTTTGTGTAGATTTTTAGTCCAATAAACCAGTGATACATATGGTCACAGCTCTCTGGAGCTGCTTCTCTTCATTTCTTAACAAATTAACATCTCACATAGGTTCTAACAGACTTATGCCTACTTAATTATGTGTTAGACAGTTACAGATGCCAGTCACAGCTCCTCATGTTCCTGGGAGATGAAACACTGAAGTAAGCTGCAGGCTAATTAGAATTACCTTATTGGGATTAGTTTTTTGTACTGCATGCTGAGGTAGGGAAAATGGATTTGTTTGCAGCTCTTACAAAAAGGCACCCTAATGATAACAAGGCTTGGGACAAAAGCTTAAATTTAGGGCTACTAGGCTTTTTTTAGAGTTATTTAATTTGATATCATATAGGTTCCTGGATCAGCATTTGAAAAGATTTATAACAAGCTGCATTGTAAAATTGTTTCCTTTTCCCTTTCACCTTTGTTGGCAGCGTATCTCAGAATCCCTTATGACTGATAATAACCGGCAGTTTTCCTTGAAAATTCTAGAGAAAACATTGATAAAACTTTCAGTCAAAGGTTTGCATGTCTTTTTTTATAGATCTGTACAGCTTACTTTCCTTCATGTTACTCTGTATGTGAGCTAGTGCACACTCACTATTTGCTGAGCTAATCAAGAGAAGGTCTTTGGGTCTTTTTCATGTGATTAAACCCTTCTGTATCCCTGATGATCTTACTAGCTCTTCCCAGACTGTATTCCTGACTGAGTTCATCATTCCTGACTACCTACCAGAACTGTGCATGGTGTTCCAAGATCCCAAATTTTTGCGTTTCTGTTAGTAGTTTCCTGGCCTAGTGCTTCCTTATCTCAGCTTAAAATATACATACCCAGTGTATTCTTAAGTTATGTTACAGGAGATGTTTGGAGTTAGCCTGCAAGAACATTACATTTAATCATGATTTGTATTACACAAGTTCTCAAAGTTATCCAGCTCTTCTGTGATAGAGACCCTCTTAGTACTGGTGTCACCTATAATTTCATTTTCACGTATTTATTTTTTCTAGACTGCACTTGAATATAGGGTCTCAAACTAATCCTCAAGGAAATTTATTAGGTTTGTATTTCCAGTCAAAATGTTTTTCTTTTGTGCACAACTCATTGTTTTCTTGTGTTTTGCATGTTCACCATAAATTTTTGGTTTGGTGTGATTTTGAGTGGCAAAGAATGGGTTTTATTGTTGTTTTAAACTGTGTCTCCTCTTAGAGTGAAGTAGTAGCTTATTACATTCCCTTGATGAGAAGTCTGTTACTTCTGATGTCAAGGGAAAAAATAACTCTACTACTTTTGCTTTAGGGAATGACATAATGGCCTGTAGCACCCCAAAAGCACTACAAAGCTAATGCCGTGCTATAAACAGTGCAAAGCAATGATTCCTCAAATACTGCAGTTTGTCCATTGACAAGGATACTGGGTTGATAGATCAGCGGAGTAATCTTTATAGTAATCCGCATGTTGCTGATGACTTGATTGACATTCCAGCTTGTACATACAATACAGAATTGCTTTGCGGGCATCCTGTTTTCTTGTGGGCTGTTTGATTAAATTAAAAATTCGGCTTTCTCGTGATTGCTCATTCTGTTCTGTGGCTGGGAGATGAGTGGTTTACGCTCATTAGTGAAGACCTTTAGGGAGGCTTGTGAAGAGGGCAGTGCCTCAAATAAAGTCCAAATTAAGGGCCAATATGTTGCGAGGCTGTGTATCCTCTCCTTACAGAAATTTAAACTGTTTCCATAGCAATCTTGCTTTGTACGGTACGAATGGGCAAACAGGTTTAAGGACTCACACTAGAGAAATTTTTTATAATGTGAGGTCATAAGTTAAATTATTAAATGAACTAATTTAATTATATTTTGTTCCAGCTGCAGCTGGGAATATAACTAATGCGGGGAGATTTTCAGGATTTTTTTTTTTTGAACAGCATGCTGCTAAGGGTTGTAGTTTACGCAACACAGCCATAGGAAATATGGGTGAGAAGGGAAGAGAATATCAAACATCATTAAGTGCCTTTTGTAAGCAACCAGTGTCATTAGTAGAGAGATTTGTTTACAAGGAATATATGTATCCTGCTTTGGGAATTCTGTCTTCCACGGGAATAACCTCATGTCTCTAGTCTGAAAAGAATGCATATATAGAGGCAAGAAAGTGTTTCCTGTTCTGTGGCGGACCAACTGGAAAGAGTATGTGCTGACTATCAAGAGATGGTGATTTCCAAAACACAGATAATTTGATTTGTGAAATTAGATCTGGTTCTCTCAAAAATCACACTGAGTTATTGAAATTCTCTGTAAAACCCTGAACTTAGTAAAACCAAAAACCCCTAAGGACTGCATTTTACATTTAAATACAATTAGAAAGTTTAGCAGCAAAGAATGCAAGTCGTTGAATAAATTAACTAATTTCAGAGATTTTTATCTTTGATTTTATTAATGCTTTTGATTTTGAGTGGTCAAAAAAACCTATGACATGACAGTACTAGAATTTCACAGCTTTTAACACCTTTTCTTACTTTGAGAAGGGAAGCAAGAGATATTTATGATAAATGTTAATAAACGTTTTTATTCTTCCAGATGGTGAAAAAACCCTCAGCTTTCTAAAAGCAATTTAAAGACCAGTGTGTTAATTGAGTCACCTTTGAATCTGCCTCTTAAAGAGCAAAACAAACCCACACTTGTTTTCTCATACAGATTCTGGACAAAAAAGTAATCCATTATTTCATTGTCCCTCTTGCAAAGAAAGACTAAGTTTAAATGGGAATATTACCTACCCAGATTGGGGCTTCATAGGGTAGTGTTCTACTTTAAAAGGAAATACATGTAAGCTTCAGCAAACACCTAAACGTGTTTAGGAACGTTATGATCCTGTGCCATTTATTGGAGACAAAAAGCAGTAGGAAATTCAAACACAGACTCAAAAATTGCTTGTCCAGTTTAAATGACTTAGTTCTTAAATTTTGCAGAGAAACAGATGGAGTAGTGTCTTAAGTGGTAGAGCATAGGTGAGCCTCTGGTTGTCTGGATTGTCTGGTCCATGGCAACATGAAGGTAGAACATGTGTTTCTGAACGTTATTCTGTCTTTGCTTAAGGTTGCAATGTCAGAGAATCCACAAAACTCCAGGTAAACAGCTCCAAGGATTAATTAGAACCTGTAAAAAACAAAAAATGAGTGCTTTTGTAGTGGTGTGTCCCTAGCTTTCTACTGCTGTAGCTCATTATATCTTCATCTGCAGCATTATGTCGTCCTCTATTAAAGTGGTCATGGGTAAATTTGGGCTTTTAGTGTTTACTAAAGTAAACAGATTTTTGTTAGTTGTTTTACCAAAGATTAGCTATTTCAAGTAATTGATAATTCTTACAGCTTGTTTCTGAAATTGATCCAGTTTTTTCATTGTTTTACAAATACAGATTGCAGAGATTATGTGTGCACTATTTGACAAAGCTAGACATCAACTTTTACTTGAGATTCCTGCATTTATAGATGCAAATGTTACACTTTGCTTTTAAACTCTTATGTTCTTTTGAAAGGTAATATTGAGTGAATTATTTCTCAACATCCATGAGTTAATTGTGAATTAAGTCTTAAAACATGTGGAGTTGGAACCACTGGGTCACTGATGAGATATCCATATTGTGTGATCACTGAGCTGTATACCTGTACTGTTTCAATTTAATCTTTTTAAGTTTGCAGTTTAGATAGTGTGGTATTGATTATAGGATCCTTAACCCAAAGCTTGGAAAACACTACTGTGATAATTTTCAACATGAGGGTTATATCCTTCCTGAATGAGAGTTAAATGAAGTAAATTCCAAAACATCACATAATTATTCCTAGACTGTTCACCCAGAAACCCAAAGCAAAAAATCTTGGAAATTCATGATCGATGACACAATGCTATTCACCAAGGAACTAATTCTCTTAAAAATGTAATATCCTTCCATCTGTTATAATGAGGGTTCATTCATGTGACAGCACCCCAAGTCAGACAGTCAGTCAAATGGTTGCAAACAAGATATTGTAGCATCTAAAGTTCCTAGTCAGTGAAAGTGTGCTAACTAATCATGTGAGTGCTCTTAGATTGTTCTCTTCAAGGCAGTAGTTCATACTTATAATTTCTGCTAATTAATATTTATTTACAGAGGGATTAGTGATTTTTTATGTTTTGTATAGAACATAACTATGCTATGGTATCTTGTCCATTTATAGGTGGATTCTGGAAACAGGCTTTCAAATGAATGAGGACAGAAAATTGTTAACAAAAGAACTGAAGTCCCATCTGTGTGGGTTTGTTTGTATAAACATTTGAACATTTTAATAAAGGAGTCTTCAAAACCAAAATTTAGAGTTAGATACTTGTTATCTTAAGGTGATTTTTGTCTGATTTTTTTTTTTAATGACATTGTTTATCTTCACTCTCTGCTCTTGCAGCAGCCAAAGATCCATAAAACTCTTGACTTTAAAGCAAACTGAAAACCAATGGAAAAGGTACTCTCTTCTAGTAGGTAGTGCCCTCACTTGTGCCAGCTGTTTATCCTACTATCACAGCTGCAAAAATATGAAATTGAAGTTTCATACAGCTGACCAGATAGTTTTGAAATGCTCCGAAGAATAGCTATGTTCTTGTAGAGGAATAAGTTCAAAATATAGATTGGCATGCTTTAATGGAAAAATGGCAAAACTCTACCCAGTGTGATTCTCAGAATTATCTGTAGCAAAGCGAAATGATGGACAGTGACTTCTTTGAAGCAAGAAAACAAAGAGTGGAAAAGGAATCTTTTTCTGCAATGGTTACTTGCAGGAGGCAGGTAGCTGTGATAATTCACTCAATCCATGCTACTGCTGTGTGACTTCAAGACAGAGCCAGAGTGGTAAAGATCTGAAAGCACAGCAGGGCCACAGTGATTTCACTTGCAAAAAAAAACCCCACCTTGAGAACCACATACCCCAAACCCCCAAATTTTCTGTGTCAATTAGGTATTTTGAAGCAACTCCAGCTACAATAGGACCTACAAATCACAGAATCCAAGCCATTTTTATTTCAGTGGTACGGTTCTGGATAAATAAAAGAATAAAGTTTTTTCCTCATTTCTAGCTCTGTTTTTCTTTGTGTAGATTGGAATAGGATGAGACTGGGAACAATTTATGAGGGATATCCTGGCCACAGTTTGTTCTGGTATCAAGGGTTGCATCTTTGCATTACACAATAAAATAGTACAAGTGAGAGAGATTACAACAGCCAAAATGCCTGCTGGTGATATACTAAATCCAGAAACTATTCTTCAGCTACTTTGCTGTTGTTAAAATTTGTTTTATTAGTTTATCCTTTCAATTTATGACTGCATGAGACCAAAAACTGCGTACGGTGAATTTGACAAATGCTTAGAGATTTAGAGCTGTATTTGAGCAAGTGTGTTAATCTCTGTCTCATAAGATTTTTCTCCTCTTTGGGGTGCCTGTCACTAACACTCATCCATTGTATTGGGAATCTTACCAATTAATTCATTTGGATACAAGACAGTTCGGAAAGCAGAGAGAGATAAGTGACCCACTGGTCAGTAACTGAAGGTATGTTTTGTAGTAGAAACCAGGCAAGTTTGCATTAGACTGAAATTGTCTTGCAATGTGTATAAGAAACAGGGTTGATTTCTTTCTCATCACGATTACACGACAGCAGAGTATAAAGTGCTTAGGTTTTCCACACAGTAATTAGTAAAGAATTGCTACTTTCTCCTCCTCTTTGTACCACATTTAGGGTTTTTTATTTGTTTATTTTAAGTTTGGAAAATATACCCTGCAACTTGCTCATTACTTCCTGTAAAATAATCAGGAATTTACTTTAGGGTAAAGGTTTACAGATCAATTTTTTGGTTGTTCTCATTCAGTTTCCTTTAGACTTGAGTGTGAGACAGGAGCTTTGAAAGGTTTAGTGGTGAGATTAGTCCACTGCTGATAAAAAAATCTTTGCAGAAAAACCTGACAAATGGACCTTACTAGAACATCCAGGTTTCTCTGCATTTTTAAATCTCTAGTTAAGTGGAGACCTTCTTTTATAAGGATAGCTGTTGCAGAGGGAGGAGGGGAACCAAAGCAAAATACAGAAACACAGGAAACAAAGTGAATAGGATGCTAAAATGCACTTTTGTTAGTAAAATTTACTTGAGTTAAACTCTAAGAAAATATTTCTGAATATGCCTTTAGTGCTACTGTTCTTCAGCTTTCACTTGTCTTATTGCCCTCCTCTGCTGTGTTAGCATTACTTTATGCAAAAGTCTGGGTATAAAGATTAATAGAATTGCTCAGTTAGCGATAGCACTCAAATCTTCAACTGCCTCTGGATCCTGAACAGCACTGCAATTAAACTATCAATATGGGCCTTAATGCTTATGCCAACAGTGGTCACATTTTTCCCTTAGAGAAGTAATCAACAGAAGCACAAAGTAGAGATCTAGTTGCAGATTTAGAATGCTGACCCTTTGCAAATCTCATAGCCAGGTGAATTCAGGTCAGGTGGAAGAAACTGTGTTGCTCTCTGAGAAGCATCAGGCAGCATTTTTTATTCCAGGTCTGGAATTTCTAAATTCCCTTTTGTATTGGTGAGTTCCTTGCCAGGAATCCAGTCCTGCTTCATGGACTAGTGAGAAACAAGTCAGGTTCAGTGGGTACTGTTGCCTTAGGGGTAGATACATTTTTCTTTTGTGTTTATTTGTGCAGGCTCTAAACAATGCCGGTGTTGTTTTACAAACAGGGCAGTTAAGACTGTATCTGCACTTCTGTTCTTTCAGTTCTTTCCTGAAAAAGTACGTTGGAGTTCTGCAGTAAATCAGACTGTGCAACATACTTGTTTTTCCTGCTTCACTCGCACACCTTCCTGAGCACATCTCCCAGCTGGATGCATATAGTGATAGTTGAAGGAAGGGAAAAATTAGTGATGTAAAAATGAGCATATTCTTTTTTCCCATCAGGAATTTTCAGTTCTCATTTAAAAAAAAAAAAATATCCCTGAATCTCTAAAATATTTGGGAGAAAATGTTTTAGCAGTCATTGAAAATTTGAAATTTGAACAATGGCTCTGACATGCTCTGACATCAAGTACATAACAAGATATTAATTGTAATCACTGTGCTTGGAGTAAGACTTCTTACTTTCGGCTTTAATTCTGACAGTGAAATCCTAGTCTAGTTGAATACAGTGACAAAACTTCTCTTCACTAATGCAGAACTTTGCCTAAGGAGTTTCTGTTACCATTAGCAATAGTGGGAATAGCCTCTGTTAATGTGGTCAAGGTCTGTCAAGATCAGGATCTGCGATGTGCTCAACTGATAATATTCAGGAAGTAGAGGGAGCTAACACAGTCTTTAAAACAGTGCAGTGTGCTAAGGTTTTCATTCTATTTACATCTCCATTAAATTAGAACCATAATACACGTTTTTTGGTACAGTGTTCCCATTTTTCAGTGGCAACATGCAACTCCCTGTCTCTCAGTAGGCTCAGAATGACCACATAATTTTTTCTAAGACTCAGTATTATGCTGTGAAACCATGGCAGTGCTTTTCCTACACTCACAATATGTTCTCATTCCTAACTAGTTTAACTGGGTTCATCAATCTGTTTATGCACCTGGGTGCTATGGAAGTAGTGTGTCCTTCAAAATGGAGAATTAGTCTAATTTCTCTGTTAGCTATGGGCATGCTTAAAATAACTATTAAAATGACTCACCCTTAACTGTATGCACTAATTGAAAGCAATGCTATTCCAGGTAAGACTTGTGAGACTAATTTAAAGCAGGTGTTAATGTCTTCAAAATAAACAACTGTTTTGTTGTGGTTATTTTTTTTTTTCTTTCAGTAGTGGTGCTATAACAGGGGATACAGAATGTACTTTAAGACAGTATAATTAGCTTGAAGTAGTAAATTAGCACAAAAGGAATGTAAGCTTGGATCTGTTTTGCTGCTTTGTTTAAATTTCTATGACTTGCCTTGAAGTATATTATCTCATTACATCTCATTCCATAGTACATTAAGACATATTTTTCATAGTCTACATAGATTGCATTAAACGTATCTTACAGTCACAACCCTTCAGATTGCTTTTTAAAAGTATGAACTATTTTAGCAGACTGTAATCTTTCACATTGATACGTGTGTGAGGATTAAAGATTTTTCAGTTTTGGTCAGAATGGTGTATCCATCTGACTACGCTACTTTGATATTACCCTGTAATATTAGTCTTGCTTTTGGATGGAACTGTGAATATAATAAATGCAGCATACATTTAAATTATAAGAGCATTACTATGTAGTATTTAGACATGTGCAAAAAGCAAGTATTTATTATTTGCTGTATTTTTCACCTCATGGTTAAAAGATTTCTCTTAGATAAAATGGTAGATCTGTAGTGGTGAAAAGTGATTGGAAATGTGGGCCTCTGTTCAACCTGATAATGCACTAGATAACTGCATTGAACAGTCCCATTTAGATAAGAAAATAGAAAGTTAAAAATTACACAGTACTAATTAGAAGAAATTAATTGCAACCAAATGAATGAGAGAAATTAAGGCAAATACTTTCAAGCAGAATATGTTTCATTTTTTTTAACAAGAGCCAGTCTTCTATCTTTTGAAAATAAAATCCTTTGTTATGTGACTTCATTGAAATTATTAGTATAAAAATAGGTAGATGCTGCCACAGAACTGTTAGATTACAGTATTGAATCAAACTCATCTAAGGAAATAAGAAAAAATCCACTAGTAATGAAAACAGAAACAAGATACTGAGAAGACCTGGAGTAGTGACATGAGGTTCATAGAGGCAGGGCTTCATAAAAACCATCACAAACCATATTCTGTAATTGCAAAGCATACTGCCATAGTACCTCTAAAGCTGCAGAGTCAGCAGGGATAGTACATGGTAGATGGGTAAGCAAGCCGAAAACAAATAACACTGAAAACTGAATATGACATGCTTGAATTTTTTATTTTATTTACAAGGGACCTACAAGTGAGATGCGAATGGAAAACACAGCATCATGTTAGAGTGTGAAATGAAAGGTGGTGAATTGCATGTTTTTATCAAAAGAAGAAATTCTAAGATAAGGTAAAGGTAAGTGCAAGCTACCAACAAAATAATTGGTGTCAAGCAGTGCCAGATTTTTGTTTATATCATGGATGCTATATATGCTTAGCAAGCATAAGCAAGTTAATTTTCCACAACAACTTATTTTCTTCAGAGTGAGATTTAGCAGATTTTTTTGTTTAGCACATTTGAGACCTCTGGTTGAAGGGTCCAAGCCCTGTAATCAAATGCGTTTCTTGCTGAGCAGAGAGCCTGTACAGGTTTTAGCCTATATAGAAATGGGATGATGAAAGGAGATAGTGCTTGCAGCTGACTGCCATATGGGTACGACACAATGTTCTCTAGGTAAATGCCAGGAGTCATATCTCTCCAATTGATGTGATAGATGGAGAGCAAAACTATAGAGCAAAGTAGGATGCCTCTCAAAGAATAGCAGAGTCCATAACGTCTCCAATGGATTGTACTATTAAGCCAGTTTCCTTTTTCACTTTGTTTCAAAAGGAAAGAGACCAACTCTGATGTGAGACACAGCTGGTAACTGCAGTGTTTTTGTTTTGCACTTTAAATCATCTAATATGGATCGAAGAACAGCAAGAGCGTTTCAACCCTAAAAGGCTGCATAGATTGCAAACATTTTCTAGCAGCAGCTTCACTAGAATATTCTTGTCATATCTTAGGACAGGAAAGTAATTTTTATGTACTGTGTTGGCCCTTTTAATGCACCAGGCATGTGCTTCCTGGGCCCTCCGTTCTTTATAGTGAATTTTCATCTTCCTTTGCTCTCGTGTTCTGTCCTCCTTGGTACCCTGAGGTGAAAAGCTAATATCTTTATCATTATTTTTTCCATTCAAACTTCATTTTCTAATGTAATTCCATTCATATATTTGTGTTCCATAATGTTTGATTCTCAGCAGCCCGAATTAGTTTTGTGGCCGTTGGCTGTCCAATACCCACTAGTCCCAGAGGGGAAATGTAAAAAGTGCATGGGGAGGCACTGATGGTGTGAGCATCCATACAGGGAATATCTCCATTGCAGACTCATCTGCGCTAATTAGTACTGGGATCAGAACATTCCAGTTGGGCTAACCTGTACATAGGTATTGCCACAGCAAGGCCTTCTCTGTGTTGCTGTCCCTGAGCCAATGTACATGTGTGTCCAGGGGAGCAAAGCCCTGCTGCTTTGTGCTGCAGTGCTCTGGAGTTTGTTCCTGTGCAGCTGAGTCAGCTGTGAGAAAATGTCTTGCCTTTGGAAAGAGTTGTTAGGACGGTGCGAGGGCATTCACCTTAGTATCTGAAGACAGGTTCTGGGCAAAGCTCAAAGACAGGATAGACTTTAGTTCATACATATAGCTGAAAGCCAGCGTGCCTGGGGTCAAATAAGCATAAAGTGAAGTTGTGAGTATGTAAAAATAAGGGTTGGGTGGAAAACACTTGGGAAATTGTCTCCTGATGTTCAGATGGGACCTCCTGTGTTTCAGTTTATGCGTGTTGCCTCTGATCCTGTCACTGGGCACCACCGAAAAGAGCCTGTCTCTGTCTGCTTTGTGCCCTCCCTTCAGGTATTTACATACATTGATAAGATCCCCCTTGAGCCTTCTTTTCTCCAGGCTGAACAGTCCCAGCTCTCAGTCTTTCCTCATAGAAAAGATGCTCCAGTCCCTTCATCATCTTTGCGGCCCTTTGCTGGACTCTCTCCAGTATGTCCATGTCCTTCCCGTACTGAGGACCCCAGAACTGGACACATCACTCCGGGTGTGGTGTGTAGAGTGCTGAGTAGAGAGGAATGATCTCCTCCCTCAACCTGCTGGTAACACTCCTGCTCGTGGAGCTTACAACACCATCAGCCTTCTTTGCCACCAGGGCATATTACTGGTTCGTGTTCAACCTGAGTGTCCACCAAGAAACCCAGTCCTTTTCTGCCAAGCTGCTTTCCAACTGGTCAGCCTCCAGCACATACTGGTGCTTGGGTTGTTTCTCCCCAGGTGAAGAACTCCACACTTCTCTTTGTTGAACTTCATGTGGTTCCTTTCAGCCCATTTCCCCGGTCTATCCAGGTCCCCCTGGATGGCAGCATGACCTTCTGGTGTACGGCTGGTACTCTTCCCAGTTTTATGTTATCAGCCCAAACAGAGTTAATGAAATGATACATGCTAACTGAAGTCAATAATGTAAGTCTTAGCCAGCAGATCCTTAATGACTTGCTGAGAAGGATAAGGCATATGGGCTCTCTTCTCATAATGATGAATGAGGTCAGTAATTGTACAATTAAACATGTTCATTTATAGTAGAATAGGACATCATAACCAACAGAAAAAAATCCTGTTTAACTGGAGCTTGTGTCAGGCTTAACTTCTGTCAGAATCAGGAGCTGTCTGTCTGAAGAAATGTGAGCAGAAATGAAGAAATAATACATGTGTAATGGAAAAATTATGTTGGTAAAAGTTTCCTGAAAGACCTCCTGATAATAAAGAGAAAATGAGATTTGCTACCATGAAAGAAAATACCAGATAGGACATGTGAGTTATTATCCTATGAGAAAATACCACTGAAACTAAAAGATGGCAAGATGGTGGGAATGTTGGCAGCACTGTGTTTTTAATGCTGAAGGCAATGATTTTTAATTCTAAATGCCCCCCCCCCAAAAAAAAAAAAAAATCTGAAGGAAAAGCAAACCCCCATGCTCCTAAAGCTTCCTTGCAACGTGCTGTTTAGTACAATACAAGTAACTTTTGGAGTTGACAATGTAGGTATTAAACATTCTCAGAAATCTGCAGATGACTTATGACCCAGTTTGAAATTGGTGTGTTTGGTAACAGAAAAACTGCTGAGAGGCTTCTGTGCTTGAAACAGGAACCTGCTCCTGACATGGGTGAGAAAGGCTCTAGGCAGAGGCTTGTATTCCCAAGCCCCCATATGTCTGGGCAGGCAGGCTCTCAGTGTGACTCTCTTCTCTTTAAATAGTAATGAAATTCAGCTAGAAGACTCAATTATAAAGATTATATCTTTGGGATATTTGTAAATGAATTAAAAATGGTAAAGTCCCACACAATATTAAAACCAAAGTTTAGGAATCAACTTGATGTTAGAAGGCAATGCAATTAAAGTTTAAAATAGATTTGAAATTTTCTACCAACACCTGACCATATTATATTCAGCATTTAAATTAAAGTTTGACAACAAGATTTGAACTAAGTATATATTTTTGCAAATGTCGTTTACTTCTGGATTTATACAGTAATTGAAACTTAAAACAGTTTAAAGTACAAGGAAGTGACTTATAAAAAAATTATTTTTGTCTAACTAAAGTTGCGTTTAAAAAAAATATGTTTTAAGGCAGGGTACTCCAAATGTCTCTTCTGAGAATGATGTACGGTGAATTTCTTTGGAGTCTTTAGTCAATAACAAGTGTGTAATTTCACATTATTGTTTTTTGAACAAAAGCAAGGCTGGAAAAAAAAGTGTGATCACATATTTCTGGGTTTAAGAAAAAAGAAAACAAGGGGTTTTGCCATTATCTCAGTCCATCTGAGAACTTGACGAGTGAAAAAGGGAAAAACAGTGGAAAGTAGGGGAAGAGAAAATGGTCTTAGGAAAGAAAAGAGTGCACGTCAATCACTAATTCCGAGTTCCACCTTAGTTTGCAAAATTCACATTGTGATAAATTAAATATTGCATTACACATTGCACACAGCTTACATATACATGGTGTACATTATTACATATAACATCATATTGTAATATTTATATTAAAAATGTTGAATATAAAAGCTCTGTTTACCCAGAGATTAAAAGACTAGATTTTATGATGGGTTTGATAGTTAGATAATAAACAAAACCACTAAACTAGTTTCTTCAAATGCAAACGGGTTGTATCTCTTATGTGGTTCTTCATATCCTATAACGGTTTATGGATTTGTCTTTGCATACGCATCCTTTTTTTTTTACCAATAAATTGTTTTTTCATCCCGATCCTTGAAATTTAGCCAAGTCGAAGCCTGTAACATTTCCATCCCACAAGGGTAGTGGCTAATTGTGTTTCAAGACATTAAGCATGTCTTTGATTTTAACCTCATCATTGCTGAATTCAGGAGTCCACATTTTGTGTAGAAGTGGTTGAAAATGGGTAAAGGTAATAAAGGTTTAGACAGGGAAAGGTGTTTATATAACTGTCTTTAAATAGGCCCATATTGGGGGATATGAAAACAAAAACCTGCAGTCTTTAAGAGTAATTCCCTGGAACATTTTAAGGTTTCTGATATCAGTATAGATTAACTTTTCTTAAGTAAGAAAGCATTTCTACTTCTCTAACTTGCTTCTGACTTCTAGGTAATACTGTGTAAAGTAAAAGTAAAAAGAAAGTAAGAAGAAAATTTAAAGTGAGGTTAATATGCTCATTTCAGACCCTAATAGATAAATACTTCCTGTGTCTCATTTTTACAAAATCCACACAGTGGAGCCCTAACTGGTATATATGCAGAAATATATTGATGAGCTTTCTCTGCATGAATCACAGGTACGTGTTTACATGTAATTAATTTCACATTGAAAAGGCAAAACCATGGGTTTTGGTTTGGTTTTTTTGTTGTTGTTTTAATTGATACTGGTAATGGCTCTTCACCTTTAATTCAGCAAGCCACAAAGACTTAGAGAAACAAAGCTATCCAGTGCTTCCAGAAGTTATGTGTTTCATATTACTGAATAATGCAGTGGTTTCCAAAGGAGTAAAAATCTGTCTTTAACTAAAAGCAGTCTGAAAGTCAAAAGATTTGTGGGTTTTATAGCTATTAAATAGCTTATAGCGAGTACTGTTATGTAATCCTTTAAACCACCTTTCGTAGCTAGCTGGTTTTCCCTAGGGGTCCATAGATAAATAGGTTTTTGTAATGCTCTCATGCAGGAAAAACTTATAATCTCCAGATATAAAGCCAGGAAAACTTTTTTTTTTGGTCACTAGAGAGAGAATGGCTGAGAGTGCTTCACACTTCTAATGGGGTTCTTCAGAAACCCCAGATATGCCCATCAACTCCAAATAACCAGTCAGGACACAATGGTCTTTTATAAAGTACCTTTCTTGAAAATTGTTTCAAGCTACTATTGAACCCCATACTGTGCCAGCTGGAGTTCCTGATGCTCATGCATATCAGTAAGAGGAAATCTCAGCTACTTGTTAAGCATTTTTTTTAAGCAGTAAGCCATGAGCAGTATTTCCATGAAGAGATATCAGATACCATTCTACATGCAACATAAAACTCTTCCGTAAAGGAAGAAAAAAGCTTTCTGATCCATCATGTCTGTCTGGGCATTCTTGAAAGAGTATCTATACAACTCCTGTGCTCTGCATCAGCCTCCTATGTGTCAGCAGACCTGAAAGTAGCTGAAAAGATTTGGTCATGTAACATAAGGCATGCAAACTGGAACTTTCACATGGTGTCTTGCTGTCATTTCCAAATACAAATGTTTGGATTTCGTACAAGAAAATGTGCATGATCTTGAATTTTGGGAAACTGATTTAGTGACACCTTTTACACAAGTTATGTTTTTTGGGAACAAAAATATTCAGTCCAAATGAAGGATGAATAAACAGATACTTTTGATCAAATCATAAAACCTTAAATGGGCAGAGAGTGAGATAAAGAAACATGCTTCCTGAGGTCCAGGTGGGTTTGCCCTCTGTTGGTCTTGTTTTTAAATATACTTCTCTAGATTACACTTGTTGCATTCCAAAGTGTAAGGATGCCAACTTTTCTGCATCTATTACTTGCTGATGTTACTTAAAACTGTCAATACAGACTGTACTGGCAGAGGGAATATTCTTGCCATCAGTACAGCCAGATTGTCAGACTGTGTGTGTGAAAGTCCACTATAAAAATGTATATTTGTGTTATGGTAATGTTTATCTGTTGACATTTCAATTGTTTTTTTTTTTAATCTCTAGCTAGTTATGGCTCTGTTGGTTTTATTTGTAGTTATTTTCTTCTCCCTGAACACCATTTCACCCCTTCCTTTGATTACTGACTGGTTTTAGAAATAGTAGAAAATTGAGGTTTACTTGTACATTTACACTAATGAGCTTAACTCCTTAATGTTACACTTAAAAAAATTATGTTTCTGAGGTCATAAAGAAGGTAAATTAGTGCTACTGTTTGTCATTTTGGGGTTTGGGGGGAATACCCGTATATACCATATCTATACTGCAAATCTATTTGTTTTCATATTTCCCTACTTGGTAAATAATTAGGCTTATCCCTCTTACACTAACTGTTCTTGTTTCAGATGTAATATAATTTGATTTTTTGGAATATATGTAAGTACTAAATGATGTGTGAAACAAGTAATAGCAACCAGAATATTATCTCACACTGTTACTACTAGTGTGCTTATTAAGAACAGCATATACAATTCTAACAGCCAAAAGTCCAAAATAGTATTTCAGATCAAATTTCCTTCTTACTTTCTCAAAAGGGGTTTCTGAGTGGAAACAATTATAAATAATTATGGGTCCAGTGTGTCAATCTCCGCAGGGTTCCATATGTGTCCCAAACAGAGAGATTGACGGTATAAAAGCTTCTGGAACATCAGTGTAGAGCTGTGTAGGTAGTGTAGGAAACAGATTTTAATGGTATCCTGCTGGAGGCTGGGTCTCTCAATTGAACTATGCTCTATACCTCACCTAGGTTTTGCCTTGATGGGGGGAGGAGGGAGGGAAATGAGTGACTTCCCTTGAGTGGAAGCTAAGAGTGAACTAACATGCATGCAATATATTTGATAATGGAACTGAAATTTGGGAGAGAACAGAAAAAAAAAGCTGATTGTGTACATGTGAACAGAATATACTTTTAAGATGGAGTGAACTAAAATGAATGCAATATATTTGATAATGGAACTGAAATTTGGGAGAGAACAGAAAAAAAAGCTGATTGTGTACATGTGAACGGAATATACCTTTAAGATGCAGAAAAACTTGTTCTCTGTATCTATCTGTTCTTTTAAGCAGCCTTCTTTTAAGGGGAAGAAGGCAGAAGCTAGTTCAAAATTTGAGAAGAATTATTAGAACAGGGTGTAGTTGTTCTCCACATAGTTGAAGATTTTGTACCTACCAAGTACTCAAACAGGTAATGTGGCAGATACCATTAGATTAAAAAATTAGTTACTGTAGAAGTACACTTTGGGCACATAATTAAGTTGTACTTTTGGTTTTGTCATTAACTTCAATTTATTCCACCCTCCACCATAGGGAAGGTCTTAAAATCTTGTCAGCAAACTTGTCTGTTTTTTCCCCCAGGGACTAATCAGATGGTTAAATATTTTCCATTAAAAAATTAAGATATCTTAGTTTATTCCTGTTTTTTAATGACTCAGCAAGTACAAGATGCCTTTGCAAAATGACTAAAAGTAGAATTCCATATAGCTGGTATATTCAGAGTGGACTTTACTTTTGACATACTTAATCCTTTAATAGATGGCTATATGTGAAACTTCCATCCCAGTTACTGACTTAAATGGTTTCCAAAGCATATCTGAGTGTTGATTCAGCTTTACTTAAAAAGTAATCTTGCTGTCACAAACTGCAGCAGGGAAAGACTTCCACTAATCTAGAAGCTGCCTTTTTCAAAACCATTTGCTGAAGTTTCAGCATTGATTGTTTTCATTTTCCATCTTAAGAATTTAGTTTCAGAAGACAGAAGCTCTCCTTGGAGCTATTTAAAAGATTGTCAGAAGTCTTTTGTGTTGCTAGTAAACCTGTGGCTTATTTTGTACTTGTATAACTGTTCTGCTTTCCAGGTGTTTTTTTGTTTTGTGATTGGGACCGTGCTGTAAATCAACTTACTCCAAGGGGAACTGTCATGATTTACGGACAGAATATTTCACTTCATACAACTGCTTTATACCCTGTTGATTATTCTGTTACTTGGCTTTCTGGATTTATTTGTTTTTTAATAATAAGTGTCTAATATTTAGGTCTCACCTGTTCATCCTTTCATTTGTTATTCCCTTGTATCAACTTCTGACTTTGCTGTATCCTTTCTGCAGACCTTGAGATCCACTCTCCTAATCCACTGTGACTCTCAGCATGTCTGCTTGAATGAAATGCTTTTATTTTGTCAGTCTTGTAAACTGTTCTCTCATGGTGATGAATTTCTGTTCCATAGTTTATGAATTATTAGGTGATTATCAAGATTAATCAACTCTTGTACCTTGAGCCCCGTAATGTCTCAAAGCCTGCTGGAACAACTTTTTGGGGTTGTATACTGCACAGCAGCAACATGGCTTTCTCTTCTGCAGTGATGTCTTGTTTAGTCACACACATTTTCCCCCAAGTGCTGTTGCTTCCATTGCAGTAAAACAGATAATGCCAGCAATGGCGAATTCTCACAGTGAAATCTCAGTAATGTCAGTGGGACTTGAATTGTGAATTTGCTGCAAAAAATTGAAAATTTAGATACAAATGGTTAATGTGCATGCTTGTGATGTTTTCTTGAAACCAGCTGTGTGAGAAGTGTGAAGTAAATATTGATCCTACTACTTCTACCAACTTCAGGGACTAAATACATTGCAAAATTAGTAACAGACGTGTTTGAACTAGATTATCTGAAGGCAAGTGAATATAATTACTGTATTTCTCTATAAAGCGTTCCTGTAAAGAAACACCATGGCATATAGCATCATATACAGGAGAAACAGAAAAGCAAACTGCCTAAATTCAATGACCTGAATAAAATGTTAATTATGAAGGGATTAAATTTCTCTTTCCTAACAAAGCCATTTCAAGGAGTAGGTGATAAATTCTTCCACAGGTTATTCTTCTGATTATAAGGGATGTTATCTCAGAAGTGCAAGGAAGAGAATGTTTTGATTTAGTCTGTTTAATGCTTTAATCTAAATAGACTGGGAAGTGGTGAAAGGTAGTATAAAGGGAGACTGTAGTCGTAAGTAGGTATGAATTTGCACTTGTGCAGATCAGCCAGTTGTGTTTCTCTGGAATCCCATTCAGAGTTTGCATCTTTTTACTTTTAAATACACCCATGGAATAACTGGGATTCAAAGCCATGTGTTTGTTAGCCGTGGACTGTGGATTCTGTCGGAGGCAGGGAGCCAAGTTTTGGTCAGTCCAGCTGGAGCCAAGCTGAGTGTGACTTTGCTAGAAATGGCCATGCTTACCTTTAGGTGCAGTCAGCTCATATTCTCCCCCTTCACTAACAGTCTGTGCAGGAAATTGGCTTAGGCTTATATTTGTGTTGCTCCCAAATTCATTGATTCTTTTAATTTTGCCCTGTTGGTATATAACAACATATTTCCATGCTTTGTTTCTCTAGATTCTCTTTTGCAATTCCTTTTCAGTAATTCCATCTGAATATCAACCTTGTCATTATTACACCAACGTAGAAGAGAGCATTAGAGAGGTTAAGACTAGGGGCAGCCTGGACTGTACTGACCGTGGCCTGGTGGAGTTTATGATGTTGAGGAACACAGGCCTGGCAAAAAGCAGAGTCAGGACCCTGAACTTCAGAGAGCAAAGTTCCAGCTGTTCAAGGAATTACTGGATGGGATCCCCTGGGAAACTGTCCTTAAGGGCATAGGAGCAGCAAAGAGCTGGCAGCTCTTTAAGGACACCCTTCTGAGAGTGCAAGAGCTCTCCATCCCCCAGCAGAAGAAATCAAACAAAGGAGGCGGGCGACCGGCATGGCTGAGCAAGGACCTGCAGCTCAAACTGAAGGAAAAGAGGGAAATGTACAGGAAGTGGAAGCGCCTCGGAAGAATATAGGGGTGTTGTCTGGATGTGTAGAGATAGGATCAGGAGAGCCAAGGCACAGAGGGAGTTGAACTTAGCGAGGGACGTGAAAAATAACAAGAAAGGGTTCTACAGGTACATAGGCAGGAGGAGACAGGCTAAGGAGAATGTTCCCCCTCTGACAAATGAGAAAGGAGAACTGGCATCCTCAGACATGGAAAAAGCTGAGGTACTCAATAAGTGCTTTGCCTCAGTCTTCACTGGTGGTCAGACTTCCCATGTCTGTCAGGACCCTGCAACTCTAGGTGAGGGTGAGAGGAGCGGAATCCCTCCCACTGTAACAGCAGAACAAGTCTGAGACGGCCTCATGTCACTGGATGTACGTAGTCCATGGGGCCAGATGATATGCATCCCAGGGTTCTGAAAGAGCTGGCTGATGTGGTTGCTGAGACACTCCCCATCATACTTGAAAAATCATGGCTGTCAGGCAAAGTCCTCGGTGACTGGAAAAAGGGAAACATTACTCCTATTTTTAAGAAAGGGAGAAAAGACGACCCAAGGAACTACAGGCTGGTGAGCCTCACCTCTGTGCCTGGGAAGATCATGGAGCAGATCCTCCTTGAAGCCATGTTAAGACACGCACGAGACCAAGAGGTGATCCGAGACAGCCAACACGGCTTCACCAAAGGCAGATCTTGCCTGACCAATCTGGTGGCCTTCTATGATGGAGTGA
>NW_010105619.1:0-33544 GCF_000699245.1 Pterocles gutturalis | reverse complement strand
TAACTCTGTCTCAGCTTAACCCAGAACAATATAACAACAACTAGTGTAGCCCCAGTAGAGCCTTTGTGAACTTCTTCCTCACTGCTGATGTTATTCTCTAAAACTTTGGAGTAGTCATGTTGTAATATGAACCACCCCGCTTTATGCAGAGGGAGAAATATACAACTTCATTAATAACTGGGTTTTTTTTTTTCTTTTCTGAAGTGTTAAAACAAAAAAACACCTGCTTTGTTAATTTTGTTAATGTTAATTTTATGCACTCAGATTTGAAAATGGTGAATCAGAAGAATTAAAAGGCAATGCAGCTCTGTCTCTTGAGCCAAGACAGAAAGACCCATATGCTCCATGAACCTTGGAATCCAACCAGAAAACAAAGTGGGACTGGGCGTGCTCAATGCAGCCAGCACAGGAAACTATCAGAGAAGGTTCACCATCACATATCCAGGACCACCCCATGCCTTAAAGCCCCTTTCTCTGGCAGTTACCCATGATATTTGAAATAAGCACATGTACTGGCTCATCCCTCTTGCAACCAGGCTGCCTCCTGCATGGGATCTCCAGCTTCTGCTCAGCACTGAGCAGCACCTACAGGTCTCTGCCCTGCCAGGTTGTAGCCAGCAGGATTTCTTCGGTGCCCTGTTTTTGGACAGTACCTAGTGGGTACACCCCAAATACAGCAGCAGAATAACCAAACCTCCCACACTGTGGGCAACAGCACAGTCCTCTGAATCTGAAAGAGCGAGAAGGCAACAAGTCGTCCCATCTTTAGTCGACTTCCCGATACCCGAGCATGTACCTGTGTGCATGCACACACAGCGTGACAGGCATTCAAAGCCACAAGAAAAGGTGATGGATGGGTTTTGTTGGTTCTGATCACTTTCCTCTCAAAAGAAGGCCTATTTTGTGCGCTGTTATACGTACTACAGGGATACAATCAATGGTAAGCTTCACACCCTTCATAAATTGAAACAAGGTTGTTTTCCTAATTGCAGTTACATCACTTTTTTTTTTTTTTTTTTTAAATCTTCATCACAAACAGGGCACATATTCTGGAATGACATCAAGGATTCTCTGATGATGCAGGAAATAGGCAGATATTTTTTCAGCAAAATTGACTTTTGTTGCTGGTGTGCAATAAAAAAAAGCTTTTTTTCATCATGACTGAACACAGAAGATTTCAAAACACCACTGGAAGCAAAAAGAAATTGTTTATGAACTATAATTGTATATTAATAATCAGAAAAAAAGGCAGAAAAGTAAATAAAATCCACTTTTAAGTAATGAGCATTACTTTTCTTCTAAGCTTTTCTGCCACGGGCTCAGCCTCCCCCACTCTGTCTCTCCTTGCTCTGAATGCTGCCTGATCACATGGCCACAAGTCAAAATGAGACCAAATGACGCAGAAAACTAAAACTGAACTTTAACCCCACCTCCTCCCCCAGCTATCCCCCCTCGCCCGACGCTGGAAGGAAAAAATAAAATAATAAAAAAATCCAAATATGAAGTAAAAGTCATTCCCCCACAAATGCTGAAGTGAAACAAAAACAAACAAACAAAAAGGTACATTTAATTCGACACAAGGAGTTTGCTTTTTGCAGAGTTCTGCCAGGCAGATTATCTGCAACTAGAAGTAAAGTATTTAGAATGAAGAGCAGAAATAGAAATGTAGGGGTGGGGACTGCTAGCTCAGAAGAGCCTTTTGTCTGGCGATGCTGTGACTAAAGATAATCTTTGTTTATCTTGTATGTTTAACTTGTGTTTTGTATATCCAAAGTGTTGGAAAAAAATGTGGAGTTACAAGTGAGTAACTGAACAAACCCATAACACAGGGTATAATTTCTAGGCATGGTGAAGGCAGGAAAAACAAAGTCAGCAGTTATTATACCTTTTTTTTTTTTTTTTTTTTTTTTGGTCTTTATAATCTCTCCCAGGCTTGTGGTACAAAATTGTTACAATTAAAGTATACTTTGACTAACAACTTTACAGCAGAATGAAATGAAATTATGTCACATTACTCGAACAGAAAAGCAGAGCTGCAATCCACCCCGGCTATGCAAGTAGAGCTTAAAGATAAAAACTTTATGGAGAAGGAGTGAGCTGAAGGCTGCCGAAAACTGAATAGGATTTAAGTATTTAGTGTCACCCAGTGAAATATGATTAATGAGTCTGGAGGAGTACACTGCTTTTTAGTCTCCAAAGCAAGGCGAGCATGGGGGGAAATGTATTTGAGCTCTTCAGTGATAAAAGCCGCAGCAAAATTCTGCGCAGCTAAACTACACGTTCAATCACAACTGCTTATTTCTCCTCTGTGTGATTAGAGCCTCCCATTTCCCTCATTACAGGCTGGATATTATTGAAGCAAAGCCAACAGCAAGTTAGCAAGCCAGCAGGGGAGCAAATTGATTATACAGTTAGCTGTGGAAAAACTGAAATTCTTTATTAAGGGGAAATGAAATACAGTTAATTTATGCTTGAGCTGAACCCCTCCCACACTACACTTACTCTGCTGGTACTCTGAATTTTCTCTGAAGCTACAAGACAGCCAAGAAATTACAGAAGCTTTATTGATATAAAAATAAGTCAGGCCTTCAGGATTTTTTTAAAGGATTTTTCTATTACTAATTACCATAACTCACTCGCTATATAGGACAACATGGCATTAAAGCTGAAAAGAAAGAAAGGTAGAAAGCATTTGGGTTTATGTAGACTAGTAGACTTTGCTAGCTGTCTTTAACTGGTGTTACAGACGCAGTCCACAAATAAATGTAAACATCACCTTATCTGTAAAGCAGTAACTCAGTTTTTGTGGCATTTCAATTGTAAATCTTTTTCCCCAAAATGAAGAAAATAATCCTTTGGGACCAGAAGTCATTTTTGGAGAATAAGAGCAGGCCTGTTACCTTATTTCTGAGAAGAATAGTAGGTTAAGCAGACCATGAGATAAAGTTGGTTTCTAAAATGAGACCTTGCAGAAGACACCCTCGGCATTGTGCTTGCCCCATGCCAAGTGGTTGTATTCGAGCAGTTCAGATCTTCCCTACAAAGCTGAAAAGCACTGAGAGCTGATGAGCAGACAGCATCTGAAGACCCATAAATTCCTCCTGCCCTGCAGCGCTTTGCCCTCCAGCCCCAAATGCTTGCCCTTGGCAAAGCCCTGATACATAGGGCTCTGGATGGGACCCCGCTGAGGAATGTCCCCTCTCCAAATGGCTGTCACCTCCCATTGCTCTCAGTGGGTCCCAGGCCATTGGTGGCCCTTCCCAAAGGCAGTTGCTGCTTCTTATAATTTATTTTTCACTGTCCCTTTTCGTCTCCTGGCAGGACAAGGGACACATCCTTTTTAGAGGGCACCTTGGCTTTAGAGGCACAGAGGATGCGGTAACTTCTAGAATATCTTAGTGCAAGAGAGCCCACACAAGAGTCCCACAGAGAGAAATGCTTAATGAGACTGCTCCGCAGGAAGGAACAATTCTGTACAACACATCTTTAATAAAAAGTGTGACTTAGTCAGGATTCACAACCTTAATCAAACTGCAAGGAGGAGCAGCCCTCTAACTGCTGCCGTACCTCAGGTAGAACTTCCTGTGTTTCATTAACCTTTCTTCTGCCTTCACTGCATTTCTGATGCTTTATTTATGATACAACACCCCTGTAATATATATTTTCTCCCAATTACCAATGAATGCTTTGAGATTTCTATCTGGTTTTCAGACAGAACTTCTTGCAAATTTCTATACCTATCAGTGTCTTTTTGGCTGAAAACATTTAATAGTCATATTAGAATAAAAGCAATCAAGCTTGATTTGCACTACCCACTTTAGCAATATTAATACTAAAAGAGAAGTAAAAATACGCGTTATGCTTTTGTTTCCTGCTACCCTCCTCCCCCAAGATTTGGAGAAAATAAACATCTTCTTTTTCACTTGCAGCTATAATTTGCATTGACTAATCCAAGCAAGTGATAATAAATGCAAGTAAAAGTTTGCACACAACTTAAAATGCAGAAAAGCTTATTACACTGAAGACTGGATGTTTACCAGGAAACAAGATGGGCTGAAATCGCCCTTGTGACTGCTTGAGATGTATACTCATTGAAGATACCATTGAAGTAATATGGAGGAGGAAATAAGTTGTTTAGAAGGATAGTGCCAAGACTGGCGAATCTAAAATTTACTACACAATCATACTGCAGCTATTTTGGGAGCCACAATCGCCTCTTGGAAAAATAAACACATTTCCACAGAACAGTAATTCCGTATGTTGCACTTGGCCACCTTGACTGAGGGCAATGGGATAATGACTTTTACAAGTGGCAAAAACCAGTCCCTTGGCAAAAGTGATCCCCAGCTTCATGAAATACAGAACTATTTTGTTAAAAGAAAAAATAGTTACTGAAATGTGTTTTACCTAAATCTATACCTAAACATATACTTGTTGCTTATGAAAAAATTTCTACTAGGAGAAAGACAGTAATCTACAGTACACAAAACTCCGAGATAAACAGTCACTGACACAAAAATGCTGCTTTTGTGCCAACAGGTGGTTTTCAAAAGAGAAACCAAATCTAACTGCTTCACAAAAAATTAAGTGACACAGATTTAAAAGAAATTCTCAATGTAATTCTGAACAAATTTTTTCACGATTCATAGCAGCTATCTATTTTAAACAGTATTATTCATATCTGACGCAAAAGCACCAAAAAAACTTAACCAACCTAAACACACAGAATGCATTATAGGTGTGTGACTAGGATGTATCCAGAAAGCATCCAGAGGGCCATGTGTGTATGTATATAAACATATATACACACATAGACATATATGCACACATACATACACTCACAGAGACTTTTGATAGGCTTTTCTCCTACATTTTATGTTTTGTTTTGCTTTTAATGTGTTATGTGGTTGTTTCTAACATTATATATATATATATACACCCATGAAAAACCTCAGAAGCTCTCCATTTTGCAAAGGGAGCGTGTCAAAAGCCTGCAGAAGAGCTATAGCTCTTCTCAGTAACCTAAGGTAAGGGCCATGGAAAATTCCTGTTGTGAAAATTAGCCCTCACATGGGTATGTAGGCTCTTTAGGTAAGCAGTGCCATCTTAAGGAGAGGGCTTGGTGGAATCTAGAGCCTGAGCACTGATTTGGAGAGCACCCATGATTTGCAATAGGGCTGCCAGGCACAGCAACTACTATGTGATTTCATAGTATATAACCAAGCATTAGAAGCAACTGTGGAAGTGTTAGGTTAATGAGCACCAAATGCTTCATAAAGATTCAGACATTTCAAAAAATCACTACTGTTTTTGAGTGTATTTTTCTGTGAACCCAAGTAGAAAACCTAAAAGGAGCATATAAGAATTTGTCCTGGCAGTGCAACAGACAGGAATCTCAAAGGCAGCTGGCATCAAGAAGAGTGACAAACATGAAGGCATTCAAAAGCCTTCAGCGAGTTTCAGAAATCTGTGGCCCATGAGTCGCATTTCCTGCATCTTTAAGATATAATATGTCATTGTTCTGCATCAGGGAGCATCCGACTGCAGCTGGGAGCAACAGACATCACTGATACCAACCACTGCTTTGCCAGGTGTTTGAACTCGTAGTTAAATGACTTTATCCCTAGGTCATTCTTTGAGTCAGTTGCAGTGCAGAGGAAAGGTGCCTTTCCATCACCTTGCTGACAGCTAGACCCCCAACAGACGCAAAACCTTTCGCTCTACCAAAAGTGAAAACACTCCTTAACATACGATTTCCTTACTGTGGCAAAACTGGACCATCTTTTTTTTCCAGTTTATCATGGTTTGATAAGTCCCTATCAGTCTACTTTCATTAATATTCTTAACATAATCTGGGCTGCAAGTTGATCAACACAAATTAAAAGGACTCTAAAACGAAAGAGAGATGGAGAAATAAAATATTGTTACAACATTATTAATACCACCTCTCGAGCGAGGCTGTCACACTGCACAGGAATCTGGGCTGGTTTGCTATAAGTGGAAAGTTACCTAAGTAGGGTGTCTCTGCAGAGATGAAGGATGCAGCAGGGAGGTGGAGATTTAAAAAGCCAGATCTGGTTCTCAGAAAGGATGCAGCAACATAAGAACAGGTATAGGAATTTGGAGACTTTTTAGTTCACACTACGTGCTTTTAGCTGCTATCTTTTTGTAGCTTTTATACCCTGTATAGAATCAATTCTTCAGCATTTAGAGCACTGGAAGACCTGGGAAACCTTAGACAACTGGAAAATTTATTTAAAAAGCAACAAAAGAACCAAAACTCAAACCGTCTAAAGCAGTACAGCTATGTTGATTCACTTGTAATCCTAAGTAATAAATCCTATCAAACCTTAGATCTTATACGGGGACACAAATTGGGACCCAACAGGGAAGCAAAGAAAGGTAAAAGGAAAACAAAGGAAAGAACTAAGTTTGATGTAGCCATAAAACATAGGTTTTTGTTAAATTCAGAGATCTACTCTGGCCAAGCTGTATTTTGAGGTACTATAGGTTTACTCGTGAGTGGAAGAGGTTTAATCCCCATGGGGATGTTTATGAGGCTTAACACCAGTTTGTTCCATTGGTGTAACTGTACAAAGTTTATATACTTGGGAACATGGAAGACTGGAACAAGAACAAAACAGGCAAAACTATCAAACATCATACAATTTCTCTAAGCTTTTGCTCTCCTAGGAATAGAGCCAAGGGCAACTCTGTCATGTGTGCTTTTGAATAGCAACTGGAGATCAGCTAGGATAGACACAGTATTAAAGTAGATAAATAATGAAATGGGCAAAGCATCCAGCTGACACTTGAACAACATCTAAAACGAGTATATCTAGAAGCACCTAGTAGCCAGGTAGCAGAAAAATTCCCTGCTTTTGCATTACAAGTCTTATTTTTAGAACACTGATATTTAAAAAATATTTTTAAGAAGACCATTTAAAAAAAAGGGTCAGAATTAACAGGACAAGACCAAAACGTGAGGTGCTGGATGACTTTGGGTGAAGGGAAAAGCTCTAGCACAGGCGTCTTGGCAAGACAGCGTAGCCTAGGGTCCTGGCCAGGCTCCAGCATTGGAAGCTGTCCTCAGCCTCCTCCGAGATGACTATCGGCTCCTCTTCCTGCTCAAAGCTGTTGAGCAATAAAGCTCTGAGTTGTCAAACTGATACTGCTCTTCCAAGCAGAAGTGGCTGTGATTCAGTCATCAGTGAAATAAGCCTCCTGATACTACAACTCCCTGAGCTCTACTGGAATTAAAAGTGCAATTATAAATACAAAGAATTTATTCTGATAAGCTCTTCGGTGAATATTGGTTTGTTATTATCTTTACGTGTGTGATGTCTCATTAGTAATGACTGGCCACACACAACTGAAAATCTTTCACTACAAACAGGAATAAGGTTGTGCACTTCACATCTGCATTTCAGTAGCATGAACAATATTACAAAATATGGTTTTATTCCTTCATCTTGTCATCTCACTGAAACAAGAGGATGTCCGAGCACAACAGGAGCAATTAAAGTCATGGGACTGGCAATGCTGAACTTGAAAAATCCATCCTCCCCCCATGGAAGCACTGCTCTGCTCATGCTAATGTTTCTTCAGCACCCTTAGAAGTGAACAAGGATTTCTTCTGAGTACTGAAACTAACTCTCTCTTGCCTGTCACCCACTGTTTGTTTTTTTTTTTTTTATTTTGGGGTGAGGTTTTCGTGATTGTTTTGCTTTTGTGTGTTGTTTTTTTTTGTTTGTTTGTTCTTAATTTGTTTTCCAGGCAGAACAAAATGCTGCACCTATAATGTTTTATTTTCCAAACCAAATTCATACTTCTGGTCACCAGCACCTGAACCTCAGCACTGGTTTCTTGACTATTCCACTAAAAAGAGCTTCCTCTTCATAACATCTTTTAAATGGCTAAAACATTTCTAAAACAGCATTATTCCTTTCCATGTTCTAAAAGTGGTGGTGTCACACAAACTACCATGATAATTTAGTTTCCTACAAATGGATTGTAAAAGAGAGAATGCCAACTGAACTAACCATGTATCTTGTTACTGAAGTAAATAGGCATCTCTTAGGTGGCCCAGCTTCCATGAGAAATGAGACAGGGAAAAAACTTAATTAGCAAACCACCTAGAAACAGATCTAAAAACTAGGTTTTGTACAAAGGATTTTCTGACTAAGGACAAGTTTCTCTACTGTATCTACGTAAACAGACCAAGACTGCCCAGTGTTTCTGATCTAAAGCATATTTCTGGTGGTATTACAAAAAAGCCTTCTTCAGGATACACCCATTGGGAAGTTCCAACATTTTCGATCATGTTGGCTGTCAAATGTGCACGTAGAGCTTTGTTCATGGGAAGGACCGTTTTCTGTTTCCAGGCTCTGACTCTTACTATAGCTTAAATCAAACCCTCTAATAAAACCCTTTAACAGCCACCAATTCTATCATATGCAAATACTTAAACTTCTACTGAATCTCCTAGCCTAATTGATCCTCTACAGCCTTGCTTGCCCCGAGAACATTGCCAAAGGTGCATTTGTTCTTCATCATTTAGTTTCTAGGCATGGCCACAGTGTAAAATTCAGTTGTCGTGTTCATCTTATAGCAGGAAAAGAACAGCCTTAACATCACAAGGTCACAAGCAACAACTTCAGATGTGTTGTTATCGTCTGAAAACTGAGTTTTAAACTAACAGACCCTCATGGTTTTGTTAGACAACCCTCGTGAAATCTTGAAAAGAGTGTGGAGCACTACTAGGTGCACTTGTAAGAACCCAGAAAACAAAGCGCCCTAGACCAAGATGCCTGTGGCCTTTTCCTTTACCCCCCCAAAAAAAGACACAAACTCCTCTGGAGGAAGAGGACACTGCTGGGTGCCCAGAGGCTGCACGAGGCTAGCAGTGGCTGCTGCAGCTATGCTGCTGCAAATACATGTCATTTCTCATTTTTGCCAGAGAGCCTGTGAACAGTGACAAGCCTGCTATTAAGAGAGCAGTGTCTAAGTATTACAGACCAGCTCTCTAGCCTGCAATCAACAGGAAGATACATTAAAAAAAAAACTAAACCAAAAGCAAGTGAGAGCCATTGCATGAAAACAAAATGCAAAATGGCATGTAAAGAAAAATGAAACACAAGAATGGCTGCGTCTTTCATTTGTTACACCACCTTCAAACTTCACTTGAGCCTTATTCATTTGGTAAATCAAGAAAACACACATAAACCTTTAGGTGGAGCTGGGATGAGTCCATAATGACAATAAGAGGTTTCTGTTAAACCATATCACTATCTGCTGCCAGATCACTGAGATTTTTTTATTTAGGGGCCAGATAAGGAAGCAGCAGGTGGTCACCTAACCCAGACCTGTATCTGTCATATGGATACACGTAGCAGCCAGTTGGTCATACATACAAGATCTGAGGGTTTTTAGGACTGGCTTGAGGCTACTTCCCAGTCTCAGGCTAACCAGCCCTTACACCTCTTTGCTCCAGAGAGCCACTTCTCTCTCTGCAGCAGGCAGGATGCCAGCCCACCCTGCCACCTTCTCACCATGAGACCTTGAGCTGAACAGCAGAAGGCTTCTTCCCATCCCTTTGCAGTTCCCTGACCAGCTGCCAAACCTCCTCGCTTCTCACCCCTCCTTTCCACGCTGCTCTTGCTTTTTCTCTTTCAAGCTTTATATCTCCAGCATCTTCCCCCAGCAACTAGCTGCTTTCCACCTGCTGCTCCCATTTTGCTGTGCTTTATGACTGCTATTGCCCATCTGGATGTATGTTCATTAGCCTGTAGCTGGTGGAGGTAACCAGACCCCTTTATTAGCCCTTTTGGCTTCCCCTCTGCAGGTGTTTGTACTCCAGCTCAGGAATCACTTAACAAAGTGGACAGCGTCTAGGACTTAAACTTTTTAATAGATTAGCTAGAATATTTTAGGAGTAAAGAAACTCAAGGAAAAAAATGCACCAGAAGCGTGCAGCAGCAAAAGACAGTCATTTGCTTTCTGAGCTCATTTGCCGTTGAGTAAATTATGAAATAGAATTATATTTTCAATTGCTGCCTCCAAGGGAGCAGAAGGGAATTGGAGAGAAAAGCATAGCTCTGGAGAATCAGTAGATGTGGCTACAGTTTTCAACTCTGCTAGAGAAATCTTCTATAAGCGATAACTCATCCAGGCTGTAGGTTTGGCATTAATTAACCAGGGTACGGTGGATACACCCTGTTCAAAACCACTTCGCAATTTTCAGGTGAAAGTTGGTGTAGTCGGAGGTTCTTGATCAACTATGTTGCACTTTATTCTTTTTACTTAACATTCTCTTATCATGCACTTTGCCAAGAGACATAGAAAATCGAAGACAGAACGGTGATAAGAACGGAAAAGACAGACTTTTAACCTTGTAGATAAGTACTAAGCCTTTCTAGAGGCAGCCACGTTCCCAGGGAGGACAGACATCGCCCCCTCTTGTGGCTAAAACTAACTATTACTAATTTAGGGGTACTTGAGAGCTTTTCATGAAAATTGATTGAAAAAATAATTCTTTGCCGAAATTTTGCACAGTCACATACATGTTCACCCGTGCAAAAGTATGAGTATAATAATACAGCAGGCACAAAGTTCATACTGGATATGCAATTTCACCTAGTAGCTTTGTGTTAAAAGGCTACAAAAAAACCCCAATTATCTCCCTCAAAAGGCTGATAAAACCAGAAAAGAAAACTTACCAGGGACCTGATATGCAGAAATCTACAACTCCATACAAAAGAGGCTGTGATTGAGTTTTTCCATATACAAACACTGACTGAACTATTGGCCCCTTGATAACAAAGAGTTAAGCTCACAGACTAGCTCGGAAATTAAAGATGTGAAACTGCTGGATTCCTTAATAGGATTAAACACACACCCTTAAAACTTGTCTCAGTGTGTGCAGAATCCTATACTAGATTTTCTGTGAACATTTCCAGGCTTCAGTGGCTCCAGAGACCTCAATAATTTCTTTTTTTAATTCACCTGAATGGCCATTATAAATCCAACATGCAGTGTAATGACAAAGCCCCTCACCCATGTGTAAGTAGGTACAAGATGTGTTACTAGTGCTGCTTAATAGAGCCGTACCAATGCACTCTAACAGCTTGTAGCCCCCTTCCTTGCCCTGGTTTACAGCTTGACAGGAAAACAGAGGATGCCTCTCATTTTGTCTCAATGCAATGGAGCCTTGTTTATGCAGATTTGCATAATGAACTTGTGTAAACAGGTCCCTAAAGGGAAAAAAAAAAGAACATTACTACTTCTAGTCAACCTGCAATTTAATTAACAGAACAATGAATTATTTTCAATGTTTTCATTGCTAACAAATCACAATTTATATGAATAGCCAAGTATATTAGAATTTTTATATGAAATATCATAGTACAATAAATTCCCCTCAAAAAAAATTGCAGTGTGAAGATGGGAATAGAAGAATTACTGATATTTGTGTTCTCTTTTGACTCAACAGCAAGTTATTTGAACAAGAAAGCATTACTTCCTTACATAGAATGAGTAATACAGTTATTCACAGGAGTAACAGCTAACTCAGGTATTTCCAGCTGATATCAGGAAACATTCAAATTTATCTAAAATACATAGCTACTGTTATTTGTTGCAAAGAATAGTTGGAGACCAAGAGCTAAAATACCTTGAACATCGGACACACAATGTCATTTAACCCCAGACAAAAAAGCAAACGTGCACTCTGGGATTTTTCCACCCCACCTTCAGCAAATTTATTTCAAAACGTTAGTTGCTCACAAGGTGCTAATGTCCTTGAAACAGAGAAATAAAGAGAGCACAAAGGTGATATTTCGGGAGCAAACTGCAACTATGTATGTCCATACTTTCCAGGAACTTGCAACTGCTTTTTTTTTTTCCCCTCACTAGTGGCTACAGCTGAATTCATTCTTTCAAGAAAACTAGACCCATCCCTACAGGAGTTTCCCCTCAAACAGCCTCCCCACCCTCCCCCATCATTAGGGAACCATAATTCAAGCTTAAATACTTTGGAAAGAAATTAATTTTCCTGCAGCAAAGGAAGACTGATGCACAAACATTAGAGCAATCTAATTTTAGATCATTCAGACAATACACTGGATCCTTACGCACATTTATTTAAAGCTATTTATAGTCCTCCAGACGCTGCTGGAAGTATAGTCATCCATTGTGGAGTTACTCCGCTTTACTCCGGTTTGGGAGGGAGGGAGAGAGGAGGCAATCAAGAGTCTGATTGTTCAGGGGAACACAGGTATGGAGGTGTTAGATGAAATGTTCATTTGCAGTCTGAATGGAGATCAAAAGGTCCGGCTGCTCAGCAACACTGCTGCTGCCAAAAACCGTAGGGGCACTGTAGAACTTGGAAGTCCCAAACCGCACCAAATTACAGGCCCAGATACAAACGCTGCTCATAGCTGCAGGCATGGAAAAGGGACCGTGCGCCAGAGTGGTGGGAAAAAAAAACCCTGAAAAAGTTTCCAGTCCCCTGGGGACACTTGTGGAGCAGTATAAATGGCTATACTGTACCTCAAAGCCTGAGCACTGAAGCCAGCAGCTCCCTTGTAGGCATGTGACTCCCAGAACAAAGTTCTTCTTTTTGTTGTAGGCACTTGCAAGCTCATCTAAAAGCTGGCACCCCACAGTCTCTACGGCTGGGTTATCAGAAGACTTCTCTAATGTCAGGCCTTCTTGAGTTCTTCTTTTTAGTTCATTAATAATAATAATAATAAAAAATACATATCTTCTAGCTTCAGATGAATTTTAACAATGGATCTAAGGGAACATTTCCAATGCACACATCCAGTGGTTGAGCTGTAATTCAGGTTCTGGTACCACAGAAGTCTTTGAACCATCAGCTCCAGTTCTTCTGCAGAAAGATGAGAACATATTGCTTCTTCAGTTTTCTTCGTCCGATACATGGATCATCTTTTTATCACATTTAAATGCAAGTCCTGAGGCTGTTAGCTATTCCAGGGCAGACATGCTATTTAACTCATAGTGTAATTCAGATGTCCAGGTCAAAGGACTCTGAGTTGAAAGTATGGAAAATCCAAAGCACTACAGCACAGCATCCCATTTTCATCACATTGTATCTTGAATAGAAAAATCTGCTTTTGAAGTTATGGGTGATTTTGGACAAGCTTCCCCATGAAGCTGAAGCACCTGGCCATGCAGAACCCAGTGTGTTACCATTTTTCTTTCAAGCAGCAACTGCAAGGCACAGCAGATAAAATGTATTTGTAGGTCACAGGTCCTTAAGACACTGTCCTAGTATCTACATGAGCTAATTATGATCCACTATTTGAGGAGAAATAGGTAGAAAGTTTAAAAAAGAGGTTCACAGAAAAATAGATTCAGAAACAGAACATAACTCATCATGGTTTCCAGCTTAACGTCTTAACTATACCCTACAGCAACTCACTTTGAGACCACATCTAAATCCACCCTTGGAAGTATTAGCAAGCTGAAGTTGGGGTGATCAAACCATACTGCTCTGAACTCCAAAAGATAAGTTTTTCAGTGGAAGACAACAACTTCGCATTTTATGAAATCACCACGGACAAAGATAAGTAGCTAATAACATGGAAAAAAACCAGAACAAACCGGCATAACAGCTAATGAGGCAGCTCTCTCTTGAAGATTTTTGTTTCTAAAAATTATGTCCTGTGATTAGTTAGGAACCTTTAAGAACTAGCTGATCTTCAGTGAAAGAAACCCAAGCTACTCCCATCAATGAGGGCAGGCCAGCAGCACTCCTGCCAAAAGGGATTAATTTGTTACGCTGCCTTGTTTCAAGGCCTCAGGATCCCAGACCTTTGAAACGTCCAGTGTTTGCTGTTGAAATATTGCAGAACTAAGGTATTACAGCCAGTTTAGGCCATATGCTTGCATACAAATGCTGCTGCTGAAAAGCATTTTCCTGAATCACTTGAAAACTGTTTTAATAGCATCAGCAAGAACAACAGAGAACAACCACCGCATGGGCACTACGCTATGAGCACAACCAACAGGCCACTGGAGAGCAAACATGGCCAAGGAAGCCCAAGCTGTGTTCAAGATAAAGCCTTTCGCTTCTGTGTTGCTGAGTTACTATTTATTGTCCTTGTGAGGAACTATTGTAACTGATCAATGTCCTAAAATGAATATCTCAACATCTTGCTGTTCGAGGAATATAGTTACGCAACTCAACTAACACATAAATGCATGCAGCAAAAGCAGCTAAGATGATGTGAAATGAACATCCAGAAAATGTGGTTTAAGATGAAAAAAACCAACCAGATCCAGAAGTGAATGAACTGTTAGGAGCTGCTTCCCAATAAACTTAAAATACATGTAAGTCCAAAGATGAAGCATTTAGGTGAACTAGAAAAGGTGCATAAAAGCACAGGTAATCACATCTACAGAACAGCTTCTGCACAAAAAAATAATAAATAGACTGGGAACCCTCCAGCTTGAAACAGAGAGGCCTATAAAATCATGTGCAGTACGAGAGAGATGAAGAGGGAATTATTATTCACTACTTGAGACTCACACAAGGAAATAATCAGGTTTAAAACACAAGCCAAAGGAAATACTTTTTCCAAACAAGGCATAGTTAAATTGTGTAACTTATTGAGTACTGTGGATGCCAAGTATTTAAATGAGTTCAAGAGGGATTACACAAATGAATGTAGAATACTTCCATTGGTGGCTATAAAAAACCCAAAAAACTAACAAAAGTTTTGATGCAACCAGATGCTTCAGAAGTGCCTAAGCTGATGACTGCCAGAAACTGGGTGGATGAAACAGGATGACAGTTTTCGCAGTCTCGCGTCCCTTCCCTAAAGAGCCGTGAAGGCAAGACACTGGAGCACGTGGTCTTCTGGCTTTGTCTGGACAGCAGTTCTTTGCAAAGGAGCCATACAGCTGTGGAGACAAGAAGTCTGCTGGACTCCCCTGTAAGAGGAACCTCCAGGGTTAACCACAGTTTATCTCAGCCTTCCCTTTAGCTCATTCTCATGATTTCACTGACTTGTGGGGCAGAGAAGGGGAAGAGGGGAGAGTGAGAGAGCAGGAGCAGAGAGGGTCAAGAGAACTATGGCACCATTCATGCCGCATCTAGAAACTACACCCCCATTTCCTTCACCTTCTAAAAAATTTTCCTCTTGAAAGCTGAAGAGTTTTCTTGACAGAGCAGACAGTTTACAATGCCTGAAAGGTTTTTTTTAATGGCATGCTATGAACAAAATTTAAATACCAGTGCCAAGAATTAGAATTATTTACATCATTCTCTCCAGGGTGGGGCATACTCTACTCTCTGTTCAGTTAGAGGCTCCTAATATCTCCCATGCTGCTGAGCTGCATTTATTGCTATAAAATAAAAGGTTTCCATTTCAAATCTTCTAAGTTCTTGAAGCAAAGCAGGCTTGGTGGCACTGAAACGGGAGTACGTACTCAAGTCCTGAGGGAATCAACTGTTTCCAGCTCAACCACAGCTCCTGGCTCCTGCTGTTTTTCTTGGTGCAGCTGTTCATCTCAAAAGCGACAGGCAGAGCACGAGGAGAGGGCTTGCCATCGTACCTTCTCAGCGTAAGCACTGCAAATCTTACGACCCGTTTTACAAGTGCATTTCCATAGATGTGGAGCCACACAAACTGACTTTTTGCACAACATCTGTCTTGGAGGTCCAGGTAACAATATTGAGCTGGTGGTCAGGCCAGTCACACACTCAACCGGTTGCCGGCAATTTAATGAATTACAAATCCAAGCACATTCACAGCTCATAACATGACCCAGCTAGTTTGCCATCTCTTACCAGCACTACCCAAATCCAGACGTTCAGAAAAACTTTGCCCAGACTCCACCGAAGTCCGAAGACATTCCTGAAGGAGAGCCATACTTCTTATTATTCTTCCAGAGCTAGACTACCCTGCACTGCAATGGTTTCCAGCAGCAAAAGCAATCCTACCAGGTCCCAGAGCAGCTAAAGCCAGTGCACGATGTTTTCTTCTGGGCAGACTAAGGTAAAATCACTACAAGTGTATCACACACAGTGTCACCTCAAAACTCTTTCTTCTATATAAAAAGGGGCACATGCTACAGGAACAAGACATTTCCTTATTATTGAAGACAAAAATCTATAAACTGTGAATTTTAAATTATATTTTCTGAGAAGCTGCTTTAACTGCTGCAGGCAAAGTCTTAATATGGCTCCTGCAGCATCTAAAGGGAAATGTTGATAAGCAATGCTCCCACAAAACAAGGGTTTCCTATTGGCAGGTAAAATCTGACATTTCTTTTCAGTGCAGGAAACAATTTTATAATCTCATCCAACAATAAGTTTGTTTAGAAAGCATCAAAAACTGGTGGAAATACAGAGAGCAGGTTTTCTGTACTTCCCTCTGCCCCAAGGATTAAGCACAGACATCAGCATCTGCCACAGCACTGCACGCTTGTCTACAAAACCGAGCACAGGCAGTAGATATAATCTGAGGTTCACTTTGCATTCTCAACACTATTTTTAATCTCAGATGTTGCACTTTTAGGTTAAGATAAAGCTTTACTACTGGAAGTCTACATCCTGCTCTCTCAAGCAGAAGCGAGGAAGTAGCTTCTGGCCAAATAAGGCCATCTTCCAAGCCCTGCAGAATATAACATGGGGTTTATCACCGTGTCAGCACCAAGATGCAAAACTACAAGGAACTGTGTCTAATTCAATTCAATGCTCTCTTTTCTGAGTTACAGCAGAGATGCTACTTAAAAGGAAACAATTTTTGCTCAAAGTACAGCAAAACCATGGGCCTCGGGATACATTTTTGCTGGCTACCAGGCACCCAAATTCAAATGCTGCTGACGCAGACTGTGGTGGCCTCTAGCGGCTGTTTTCCTTGCATCCCAAACTCATCACATGATTTGTCTCATAAGACTGCAGCTACTCCACTTCCCCACCAGTATTTGCTAGATCAGTCTGAAAGCAGCAGCAGGGGGAGGTGATGATTTTGAGAGATGCAGCAGGGGAAAGGCAATGCAGGACTTGTAGTTACACTTGTCCTAGATGCCATTAACATAGCAGTATCCGCCCGTCCTCACCAGCTATGGTTGAATTCGTGACCTGACAAGTATACCCACTGGTAAGGTAGCTCTGGTTCTTAAAATTATGTGTTTCCCACTGATTTTCTAACACAACTTATTTTTAAGCTACATTTTAAGCTATGTTGTCTAACCACAAAACCAAGAAACAGATGTGTCTTCATGGAAGAAGGCATCATTTAACATTTTCTTTCAATTAATTTGAAGATTTACAAGTTATGAATGCAAGTTGTAAGAACGCTTAACTAGTTCGATAGTTCTTCAAAAGCAACAACCTGATGCAGCTTGCAGTGAACTGCATAGAGAGATCTTGGGATCTGTAGTCAACCCCTCCACCACATAGCAAATCAAGCCCATGGGAAGGTAACATTCATGTCAACCTTCCTAAAACCAGCTTAATTTTCCCTAACTTGGGTGACAGTCCCCAGTTCCCTGCCATCTTGCCTACATCACCAATGGATCAGCATAGAGGTTCAATTTCAGACTGGATATTTAGTCTTCCACATCAGTGAAGCTAAAGTCTACAAAGGCTTTAAAAATTGCTTAGCTGAAGAGAGTGGAGACACTTAAATTTGAGTAGTAAGCTCCTAGGCCACACCAGACACTGCCCAGTGCAGTTTTTGGTATTCCCTCTCTAGGTTTGTGGTTCCCCTCTCAAGCTTGAAAGCACTACTCAAAGGCTACAAAGCACTGCACAAGCATTACAGCACACAAGCCCCACCTTCCTAGACAGAAGGTGAGAAACTCAATCTTGAATTCCTGTTAATTTCGTGCAAGCTCCAGCCTGGGTTACAAGCCATTTCTCATCAAGACTTCCTGGTTCTGTGTTCATTGGTTCAAGTGAATATCCCCAAACAGAACACAGTCTTTGTCCTTGACCATTATCTCCCTGCTACTGATGCTGCTGGCCCGTAAGCAAGCTCAGATGCAATCGACGTGCCTCCATTTTTGTAACAGACTATTCAAGCACAGTTTTAATTCAATTCTCTTTATTATGATATCCAGGAAAACAATAACAAGGTGATTGCTTATTACAGCTTCCACAGACTGGGGCCCCAGGCCTTATTGTCCTGGGTACACACACACGCACACACATACACACACGACAACCCTTGCCACAAAGAACTTACAATCTAAATAAACAAAACAAAGATAATGATTAATCAAGAAACAAGGAGGAATCACCTGTGTGAGAACACAAGATAGTTTTGGCTTGGCTTCTAGTCTGGACTTCAGGAGCTGGAATTCCTACCTTGTTACAGTATTCTTACCATGATGGGCTGAATTTTTATCTGTTAATTACAATGCAAGACACATTCAACATTGATAACCAATATAAGGAGACACAAAGCTCAAGTTCTAGACCATAATCTGCAAAGTGGTACACAGCAAAACTACAGTCTAGAGATTCAAAGATCTTAAGTGCTCATTTTCCTAAATCAGAAAAGCAATAATAGTGAACTGCAATATGGAAAACAAAACCATCTGGGAATAACAATTTCTTCTAAACCAGTCAAGACTTAAAAATATATTTTTTCAGTTCAGTATATCAAACTGCCTAACACTCTTGTGCGTGGAATGAAGAAGTGACAACTGTGTCGTGCTGCATGACAATGCCTGACCTTTGATAAACACAACAAAAAAGGATAAAAAAAAAAAGAATACTGAAAAACTATCAAATTCTAAAGCTACACTTTAGATGATCTGATTCTGCAAAAAGTTTCAAACACAGAAAGAAGAAAAAGGAGTTGTCATTTCTGGCACTCACATCACAGATTTGCCATCCTTGAGCTGGATAAAAATAAAGCATTTGCAGAAACCTAAAATAAAAGTGACAGGACACATAGGAAGAGATCAAGAGCAAGTGTACTGGATTCAAAACTAGGTAGCATGTTTTATTTTTTTTTTAAACCTGAAATAAGAGTTGTTGCCTTTTGTCTTGTCAACATCAAAAGAACTCTTATAAAAGGCAGAAAGAAGCCTACTGCAGCTGCAGCCCAGCACTCCTCACCTGTCGTTCCCAGAAGGGGAACAGACGTAGATGCTGATAGCAGTTCCGTTTCATCCATGAAGGCACTCGCTCTGGATGTGAGCTATATCCAAACACTACACTGCAATACAAGTTGTACCGTAATGTATTAATCCTAAAGGGTTTCAGTTCCCATTAAGTGGGTTCTGAGGACACCTAATATCGATGTGCTTATTTCTCATATGTCTGATCCAGAACCACTCCAGCACTGCTCCTATTTTAGTTCTGAAGAGCACACCAAATTCCTTAATGTGCACAGAACTAGGCTTATCAGATCCTAAACCGAGCAGTTCAGGGAGCAATGAGAAGGAAGGATACCCACCACAACCACCTACAGTATAGAAAAAAAAAACCCCAAGCACGGGCTAATCCAGTGCTCTAAAGATAATTCACAACTAACAATGTGAGAAATTACAGTATGATGAACAGATGATAACTAACATCAGTCCTTTAAAGACTTACTCTTTTTAAAGGATCTCCTTGATTTTGTAGGACACTCTTATACCCTGTACAAGAAGCAACTCAAGTATTTGCGTAACAAGAGGACTATTAGTACAGCCTCCAGGCACTAAACCTCAGCCCCCTGGAATGCAGGACCTCTGCATGTAGGATGTCACCAGCCTACAAACGTTACAAATATCAAAACTGTCTCTATTTAGTGTTCAAGTCCCTTCAATACCAACATTTTCCACAGAGAACAATTAGGACAGCCACGACCAACACCATGCAGGGAGCCTGCTGAAGCTGCCTGTCTCCATCTTCTACAGCACAGGCCCAAAGGACTGAGTCACAAAGAGAACCAAACCCAAGTATGACGTAGGAATCAGCTGGTGAACATCTTGAAAACAAGAAAACAAAATACGAGAAACTAAACAACCCTCCTCCTCCACGTACCTTGACAGGCATACAGTGCAATTCTTGCAAAGCTCTCTGGAAGACCAACACATAAAGTGTTCATGCAGAGAAAAAAAAAAAAAAAAAGCCACACCAAAAAAAGCCATAGTTTCCTGGCTGTTATGGAAAGTAATCTTGTTTTTTTGATCCAAGAGAAACTACATTTTCAGAATTCCTGCTTCTACACTACCACTATCATCTTGCACTGCTTGGAAATCCCAGAACTATGATACATAAAAGGTATCCCAGTACAGTAAAGTGTATCGAGTATTACCCCTTCTCCCACAGTATCTGACAAAAATCCATTAACGCTTCAACGGTTTGGCATGTAAGGAGCTACCAGAGGGACCAGCTCCCCTCAGGTATTGATGACTGAAAGCCCTTCAATGAGATCTCCCAACTCATACTGTAATCTAGTGGAATTTTCAACCAAACATGCAGTTGGAAGGGGTAGCTGTCTTAGAGCTTGATTCACCTTTTCCCTGCATCTTCTCTTTTTGCTTACACAGAAATACTTGTGTACCTCCAGGATTACTACTAGGCAACTAGCCCAGTGGAAATGCAACTAAGTAAAAAAAGCCCGTTTTCAGCCACACCAGCTCCCTGATCTAGCTCACCATGCAACCAAAAAGGCTTGTGCTAGACAAGGCAAGGGACAAAACCCCCAACTCTGTCAGCAACCTACATTACTTTCAGCTTAGCATAACCACGAAAATGCTCCCTTCCCTTTAATATCAATTTTTGCCCCTGACAAAAACACCTCAGGTACAGTTAGAAAACTGCAAAGAGCCAGAGGACTGCAGATGTTTATTAACTCTTTCCACAGAAGTCCAATTACTTGTACAAAAGCACCACACCGCTTATTACAATTCTGGGCAATAAAACCCATAAACACAACTAAAATTTTCAAAGAAAAAAGCATTTAGGAAAAATACCAAATGCTCACCGGTAACTACTGATTTTCTAAATGCTTTATCCCACCACAATTTACTTTCAGCATATTCCAACGTCAGCAGAAATGCCTATGCATTTTGTCTGCATGGCAAATCCCCTAATCATTCCTAAATTTGGGCATGGGATCACCTGAAAAGCAGTATTTCGAAAGAGCCACAGTCATGAATAGCTCACACAGGTGAAATCAATCTTTGCAACTAGCCAAGAGGAGAAAGTGTCCAGATAAAAACAAAACCTGAAAATTAATTTCAGCTGCTCTGCATTCCTTGTCTGTACTTTGAAGTTTCATATAATTACTCAGTTAAATACTCGTTTTGGTAGTAGATTCTGGCATGTAACCAAAAAACACTTTTTTTTGAGGGGGGGATGGGAGCTTGAAATAATCTGGTTTAAGTCCTGAAAAGTTCTGACAAGACAGGGCAGGGAGGAGGAGGTTTAAGGAAAACAAAAACAACAAGCCCTATCCACAGTCTGTATGAATTACTCAATTCAAATCCACCTACACAGAAAAAGCCTTCTCTTTGTGGGACCTGGTAACTGACCAGGATAAATTACTACAGCCTAAGCAAGAATTATTTTATTAGGCATAGGAATATAATAATGAGATAGTCAGTAATTTCAATTTCTAATTTTCCTGATTCCATAATTCTGAAAACATGATTAGACAACTAATCTTCTTCCAGTTTATGGAATTCCAGATTACAAACAAAGAGCCAAAATGCAGTAACATTTGAAAATTGGTTTTAAGCAATTCAAAATAAGTTATCCAGGCAAACAATAATCTTATGCCAAAACAACTAATATCAAACTGGAAACAGAAGTCTCAAAATCTTTTAAATTCAGGGAGGTTTCCACTCCAAGGTAGTAAATAAAAAAATTCTCCTCTTGCCTCATCCAAAATGATAAAAATGTATTTTTAGTTATGACACAAGAGACAAAAGATACTGGCTTCCAATACCCTATCCAAATTCTAATACAACTGAAATTATTCCCTATTAATTGTCAGAAAGCAACAACTCCTATAAGGCAAAGATGAAGATTAAGCCACTGTGGGAAGAAAAGTGCTTTTTTAAAGGTCTAAAGGCCAAGAACGTCCATAAGGCCATTTCGTGGTTTAACTCCACAATGAAGACAAAAAGCAAGGTCAGTATTAACAGACAAGAATATACTCTTTTGAAGTTTTTGGAAGTGAACTTAAGTTTACGTTTCAAAACTACTGTGCCATAGAATGAGGTTTACAAGAAACAGTTTGCCTTCAGGCAACAACAATTACAACCCTCAGACACCAATAAGTCTAAAAGATCTCATGAAGTATCTTGAACTCTCCCTTCGTAATTTGTTTCTCTACCCTTTATCATTTTGACAGCCCCAGTACAACCTGATAGCACAAGCAAACTGATTTGGAGTCAAAGTACCAGACTAGAAACTTTAAAAATATGCCCCTTAAAACCAAAAGACACAAATTGAGAGCAAGGCACACAGAATCTATGAAGGTCTTTTTAGAAACATCAGACATGAAACATGATTTTGTGCAGTGACTATTTAATGTATGCAATTCCCTCAAAATTTCTGAGTTCCAATTTTCCAGTTTCATGGTCAGATCAGATAGATTCGCAGCCTCACCACTTGAGTTTTACTTCTTCAAATCAAGACATGATACAGCTACTTACACTGAAGCAGACTGGGCATATTTACAGGGCACGCTGCCCCAGAATTCTCAAGCTAAGCAAGTCCAAGTCTGTCAAGTTCACTTCAGGAGCTGTAAAGCAAGTACTCGGGAACTGTGACTGAAATTAGCCAAAGCATAATAAATTATACTGCAATAACTCCAAATAGTACTAAACAATTGAAGAATGGATAGTTATTTGTAGTGAAGTTTTAGTACTAGAAACATTTATTCTGTATAGTAAGCAACCGAACTGTAGAAGATACAGAATGCAGATTCATTATTTTGTTGGGTATAAACTCAACTATAGTAAGTTCTTAATTAAAACTATTTTATCAGCTTGATTGCTCATAATTACTCCTCTCAATCAATAGGCAGTCCAATACCTGGGTTAACTTGAAAGACTAATTTAGCAACTTCTTCTTAACACTGAATTAAACCTCTAACTCATTCTCAAGTGAAATGGGTTGAATTATACCCATCACAAAAGGGTACAGAGGAAACATTAACTGCATATTAAACTGGAAAATTAACTGGACAAAGCTTCACATTTAATACAATTATGAAGACAGATAACGGAAAAAATCTTAAATTAAGATTTCTCCAGTTGTAGCAAGGGGCACAATAAATCAGTTTTAAGAAGTTGTAGCTTTTAAATATTTTTTCATAAAAATATATATATAGGAGATATCAAATTATTTCCTAAGAGAGGTGAAACAAAGCAAAGCAGTTAGAATAAAGGAATGTTCTCATAACTCGATCCATTTATCTACTAAATTCCCTCTTCATGGAGCATTAAATGCCCCCCAAAACAAACACAACAACACATTGTAAGAATCTCCACCCTCTAAAATCAGACAGTAAGTTTTCGAAGAAGGTCCAATGCACACTAATTCTCCAAGATATGTACACTGTAAAAGCACAGACAGGAGTTAACAGTGCTACTCAAATCAACTCTTTCTATGACCATACACGCTCCCTTCTAATTTTCAAGTGCTAAAGCTATATCTCAAAAAGGTTTTTTGTTCCTTATAAGAGATTTCTAACCAACAAACAATAAGACTCTGCAACATTTCCAATTAGTTCAGTTTTTTTAATGATACGGGGCAGTTCTTAGAGCAGACATTGTTTAGCTAATAACCACAAAATCAAGAGATTTATTGGTGTGGTCTCGGAATCCCAATTTGAACGGTAAGTTTGAATCAAGGCAATGAACTGAAAAGCCAGAGTATCTGAAAATGCATACTAAGTTTTTACTTCAATTTTGCAATACTTCTTGAAGAACTTGGGAAAAGTGAAGTTGGTAGAACAGTATATATCACCACCAAGACTACAAAAACTGGAAGGAAATAATACATTGCAACAGTGATACTCATTAAGTGAAGTTAATTCATCACAATAAATGTTTAAAAAAGTGTCAATGTTATTTAAAAAGTGTTTTATTCCCCCCCCCCCCGTATTTGAAGACAGATAAACCTTTTTCTTAGTCAAAATGGCTTTTAAAAAAAGTTTCTCAAAACAACAGCAATAATCAAAAAACATGAATTGTATTTTCTTTAATCCATAACATCTCTAGTGCTGAAGGGCCATCCATGTAAAAAGCAGATTCTTTGGGGACATTAGTCAATTAACTTAATAAAACCCAGTTTTACGAGGATTTATCCTTCCTGCTACGAGGCGAGTCTGCTCCATTTGAGGTCACTGTTCCATTTATTCCATTTTCTAGAAAAAAAAAGAAAACATTTTTCAAATACAATGAGATGCTTTATATTTTATTATGTTTTTGTACATCCTATACAAACAGTATTTTAACATATTTTCTGATGTATCTTCTGGGCCCCTCAGTTCAAGAGGGACAGGGAACTGCTGGAGAGAGTCCAGCGCAGAGCCACAAAGATGATGAAGGGAATGGAGCATCTCCCTTATGAGGAAAGGCTGAGGGAGCTGGGTCTCTTTAGCCTGGAAAAGAGGAGACTGAGGGGTGACCTAATCAATGTTTATAAATATGTAAAGGGTGAGTGTCAGGAGGATGGAGCCAGGCTCTTCTCTGTGACATCTAGTGACAGGACAAGGGGCAATGGGTTCAAGCTGGAACATAGGAGGTTCCACTTGAATATGAGAAAAAACTTCTTCACGGGGAGGGTGACAGAGCACTGGAACAGGCTGCCCAGAGAGGTTGTGGAGTCACCTTCTCTGGACACAATTCAAAGCCCGCCTGGATGCGTTCCTGTGTGATCTGATCTAGGTGTTCCTGCTCTGGCAGGGGGATTGGACTAGATGATCTTTCGAGGTCCTTCCAATCTCTAACATTCTGTGATTCTGTGATTCTTTGTTAAACCTCATCATTATAATTCATAATGTAACAGTATAATGGAGCTTTTACAGAGTACAAAATTATAAAGTCCAGTTTCCTGACATTGCCAGACTGAAATATGCTCAGTATATGCATCTAGACTGAAAAATCAAGATGAGCTAAAATATTTTAGAAGATATTATCTTCAAAAGTAGAACACTCGACCTGCAGATGAGACTGTCCTGTGAAATTCTGGAGACACACAGCATATATACAATTCTCTGGTACAGGTCTTTATTGTTCATCCCACCTGTTTCGTATTTTAATTCTTGCTAAAATTACATGCCTTCACTTACCTTTACAAGCTTTTCATATATATGGGAAATTTTTATATACTCATACACACACAATTATTAAAGTATACTTCAACATATAGCATTCATTTATGTTCTGACAAAGCTATTTACATAGATAAGATGGACAGAAGTAAAACACTACGTATGTGTATACAGAAAGACTTCCCTGAACAAGACCAGGCACTTATCTACGAGCACAATGCAGGAAGGTGTTACTAGCTGCAACTCTCTACTTCTATCCCACTTCTGGGCCAATTTAAAGGTCTCAAGAATTTTAATCTGTACAGGTACCACAATGACTATCTGGTAGCAAAAGTTTTCCCTAGAACAATGATCCACCATCTATGGATTCATAATGCACACAACTTACAGGAAACATGATACCACTGTGAACTAAAAGTATCCCCTTTATTCAGTATCACCACAACCCACAGAAGTGGAGATGTGGCCTGACAGTAACCATATTTATAAAACAAATCAAAGAGCAGAGTGCATAGCCAGCTATAATGCTTGCAGCTTAACATCTCTGCTCTGACTTAAGGTATCATTCTGACTTCAAGCAACCATTGAGTTTTTTTGTACAAGCAACTGGTTCAATTAATGATTTCCATCTGCAGATGTGTTGCAGATCACCACAGAGTGTGGCCAGTCCACAAAAACAACCATTGATCTCCTGCTCTCCCCCACTACACCCAAATGTTCTCATTTAGGCAAATAAACACTAAAAAAAAAAAAAAAAGGCAGAAACATACATGAGAATGAGACCAGACACAGGCCCAATTCGTCACATAGGAACAGTAATAGTCTATCCAATATATTTGGTTGTAAATGACACCATCATTTTAAGCCTCTATAAGGTGGTCTTTGGATACTTCTGTGTTATTTGTAAGCTTCTTGATTAAGAAGCTTACAAACAATAAGCTAGATCTAAGCCAGCTAATTAAAATCATATTTTCTTAAACAGTTAAGTCAAAACAAGTGTAAGTAAAACAAAGAACAAGAATCAGCATGTTGCCTAAATGTAATGCATTTTACTGTACTCTGTCTCCCAAAAATCCATCCACCCACAAAAAAAAGTCTGTTTTAAACAGTTTAATTGCATGTATTATTAATTCAAAAACACTGTCTTGCTGCATCCTGTGCAAGCGTTCTGAACAGACAACATTATGGGAATCTTCAAAACAGAAGAATCTGAAGCGCCACTAACCTTTCAGATTATAACGTTCTTTTACTTCCACTTAGAATAAGCTGTAAAATTCTGCAGTCTTTAAGATAGGCAGAGCTCAATTATTTTGTGAATATAACCACCATTCCAATTAACTGCCTCTTTCACTATTCATTTGCCACTTGCAAGTTTCCATTGAAGTTCAGTGAAAACAAGCAAATTCATCAAATCACATGAAACAGTTTAAGATATTTTAAAAAGCTTTTGACTCACTGACTAAAATGCCATTAAAGTTTATGCTTTAAAAATATTTGTCATAGGAGATTTATATTAATTCTACATAAACCATAGTAAGACACAATGAACATGAAGCTCTGATTAAGGAGGACACCTACATAGAAAACTACCTTCACTCCATTAAAAAAAACAACACAACCCAAACCAAACCAAAAGTTCAACTGGATTTTTCTGACAAAAAAAATACTCTAAAGCACGAGGTACTTGTACAGAAGACTGGGAGAAGAATTCCTTGAGAGCAGCCCTGTGGAGAAGGACTTGGGGGTCCTGGTGGACGAGAAGCTGGACATGAGCCAGCAGTGTGCGCTTGCAGCCCGGAAGGCCAACTATGTCCTGGGCTGCATTAAAAAAGGGGTGGCCAGCAGGGAGAGGGAGGTGATTCTCCCCCTCTGCTCTGCTCTTGTGAGACCCCATCTGGAGTACTGTGTCCAGGCCTGGGGTCCCCAGCACAAGAAAGACGTGGAGCTCTTGAAGCAGGTCCAGAGGAGGGCCACAAAGATGATCAGAGGGCTGGAGCACCTCTCCTATGAAGAAAGGTTGAGGGAACTGGGCTTGTTTAGCTTGGAGAAGAGAAGGCTCCCGGGAGACCTCATTGGGGCCTTCCAGTACTTGAAGGGAGCATATAAACAGGAGGGGGAGCGACTATTTAACAGGGGTTGATAGTGACAGGATGAGGGGGAATGGTTTTAAACTAAGAGAGGGGAGATTTAGGTTGAATATTAGGCAGAAATTTTTCATGCAGAGGGTGTTCAGACATTGGAACAGGTTGCCCAGAGAAGCTGTGGATGCCCCATCCCTGAAGGTGTTCAAGGCCAGGCTGGATGGGGGCCTGGGCCGCCTGCTCTAGTGGTAGGCAACCCTGCCCACAGCAGGGGGGTTGAAACTATATGATCTTTGAGGTCCTTTTCAACCCAGGCCATTCTATGATTCTGTGATTCTATGATTTTAAAAAGAAACTTGAAAAAACAAACAAACAAACCGAACAACACTGAATTATCTCTGACCAGAAATCTTAGTTCTCAGTGCAGATGTCTTCACACACCTTATGTTCAACAGATAAAAAAAAATGTGGAACAGGTTGGCAATACATGATTGGTAGCAAAGGATCATGCCAAAATAAGCTTTTGAAATGACACAAGGAGTTTCAAAAAAGTGCACAAGTTACTCAAGCTAGCAATTACATACACAGAAGTTTCACTGTTGGTACAATAGAAATACTGAAGTGTGGGGACTTAGTTTTTTTTTAATGGTGTACATAATTTTCCTTGGAGGAAAAAGCATTTAGTTCATCTTTCATGTCCTTTCCATAAAGAGTGTGACATAATCAAGAAGTCAAACCTGGAGTCCCTAGTTCGTTTCCAAATGCTTCTACACAGGTTTAGAGTAGTCAGTATTTACTACCACCCCTTAAAAGTATCAAAATTCTATTTTTAGTAAAAACAGGCCAATACAAGCTTACTTACTGGATGATCAAACTGTCTCCTTGCCCTAAAACCTGAGTTTAGCAGCAATGATAAACAAGCTTGAAATTAATTGCAAGAAAAATTTAGAAGTAATTAATTATGAGAACAGATCTAAAAATATGTCTGTTCTCTTTTTATAAGGGAACAAAACATAGGCATGGCACATTTTGCTCAAGTAACAGAATTATGCATAATAAAAATTTCATGTTGCATTAACCAAAGAAATGGTAATTCCTTCATTCAATTAGAAGAGAAAAACCAAACAATTAATATATAGTAAATATTTTAATTAAAAAAAAACCCCAACAATATTCACCAATACTGCTTCTGAAACGGAGTTATCTCACTTGTAAGTGAAACATAAAACGTTTCTTCAGCAATTATATTTTAAAAAATCTCTGCATTATCTCAAGTTGTTTTTGAGAAGTCAAGGCAACAGGAAATCTGAAAATACAAACCTCTTTCTTTTCTGGAGGTCTTTCCTTTAGTTGTTACAAACTTCTTTTTCACTGACTGAGGCTGAGAAGAAGAATGCTCTCTCCATCTCCGAAGCTGGAAATTAATGAACTTCCACATCATAAATGCTTGAGTCATACAGATAGAGGCCAGTACACTGATTCTAGAAACAAAACACAGGCGAAAGTTTATCTGTAAGTTTATCTCATTCAATAGAAAAGGAAAGTAGAACACCACTTCTGATAGGTTTTTTTATGTCATGAACTGCCTTTCTCCTCAGGTTTCTCAAACGCATTAGAGTGATTCCTTCTAGATAACACTATTTTGTAAAAAGTTTAGGGTTTGGGGTTTTTTTGGTGCCTTCTCCTCCTCCTAATAACATCCATTTTCTAAGCCATGCAAGAGTTACCTCACACAGGGTGACTGGGCTTAGCACAGCTGAACAAAACTAAATACATGAGAGTGAGGTCTGTGCCCCTCTAAAAACTGGGTAACACTAGATTTCTTTCCTACTTTCTCCTTTCTCAGTGTTACTCTCAAGGTACCAGCCAGTAAGAGCTGAAAATAGTGTAAGAGAGCCTTGCGATTCTGAGTATCAATTCCACATGGAATACTGACACTGTCAATGTTTCAATAACTTTCTTTTCTGGATTTGATGTATAAAAAGGCCAGGTGGTTGGCTGAACGCTCTGTATCACATAGCAGCAATAGGAGCTGTAATAAAGGCAAAGAAAGAGGTAGAAATCTTCAGCCAGGACCAAAGATGCTCTGGGCATAATGCCTTGACCTCTACGGATAAACTCACTGCAACTATATCTAGAATTCAATTCACTAGTAATCCCTGTAATTGGATATTCCTTTTAATTCTGGGTTTTTTTTTTTTTTAATGAAAAAAAATGAGTAACCAGTTAGCGATTTCTCAGCTGCAGACTGTAAATTCTTCAATTCTTTTCACTGTGCCTTACAAGTTTGTTACAGAAGCTATTCCTATTGATCCCATCGGTTGCATGAAAACACCTAACCATTCAGAATTACTAGCGTTAAGATCATACCATTTATTGTTTATTTAACACAGGTTTACAGCTCATGCTTAAGAACCATTGCAAGTTTACTATACCTAACAGCCAGGATATTAAAGTTTCCAGTACTGAAATTCAGCTGCTGATCTTCTGCTCTTGCCAGTCCAAAGCCAAAAGTGAGGACCGAGAGAATCAAGGTGAGAAGCCTTCCCAAAACAAAAAGAACTGCCCACAGTGAAAACCTACAAAGAAAACCACCACAAATACTAAATTAATTTTCTGTTCACAGGTATTAACAACACAAACGTTTACTCTTCACCATGTGAATATATCTGAAATTTAAGAACTTAGCTAAATTAATTATTTTGCACCTATCCTAGTCTTGTATTTCTAGTATTTATAGAAGACAAAAAGCAAGAAAAGCCCTTCCTCACAATCTTCTTCTACAAACCAAGGTATGTACTGAAAACTAATTTCAACTCAACAGAAAGTTGCTTTTTCTTAACATTAGTACATGGTGTAACATTTTATTTCATTTTATACTGCTACTAACATTTACTTAAATAGACAAATAAGGTAAAAAAATAGTTGGTTTAGAGATAGAAATAGTAACACTAGTCTGGAGAACTGTGGCCTCTAAGAAAACACTGCTGAATGTCTTTGTGAATTTTGGTTTCTGGTTAGCTAAATACCCAAGGCTTTGAGACAGAAATTACATGAATTTAAAAGATAAAGACTACTTGCCCTTTCTGGTATCTTTCATCACTGAAGTAGAAAAGACGGGATATGTGGAAAAGAAATTCAACGAAGTAATGCAATACCAGAAGAACAAGTCCAAGATGGGTCAGACTATCAAAACAAATAAAACAAACATTCAAACATTTTGTTAGATGCTTAAGACAGTGCATGAAGCCAGCAAAAGCTTACAATTGACTTACTTCAGGAGATAGGCTCCAGCAATATGAAAGAGATAAAGTCCAATGTAGACAATCTGGCGAAAGATATCTTCCTATTAGAAAGAAAAAAGTAATTATGCATTATACACAATGTCATACATTATTGTATAATGTTATATATTATTACAAACTATTCTCTAGTCTTGGAAATTCTTCTTGGTTTTTCACCTACATTAACGGGGCCTGTTCTGGCACTGAATTACTCAGCCTAGATCTTCTAATTCCACACGTGACTTTTCGCTTACTTGCCAATAATACTCAGTATCCTAGATATAAGCTACTGTGAGAAAACATATCAAACATTAAAAAAACGCTTTTTAAAAGGGCACATTCTTATTTGATACAACTACTGCAAATTTGTACTAGCTATTGCAATACCTATTTTGTATGTATTACTGTATCATCAGATAACTTCCTACAGTTCTGTGTGTTTGCTGCCCATCAGCTTCTGTCAGATTGCTGCAAAAATAAAATAACATATGAACCAAAATGGAAAGCTTTCCAAGTGTTAGCATCTATTTTAAAAATTCAAGATCATCCAAGATTCTGGCACACTGTTGCTGGCAAATACAGAGAATAATGTTATTAAGCAATTATTAACTAAGCCACATGGTCACACTTAAGTTAAGTTTTAGCCAGCCCCACTCAACTGAACACTTTATGGAGACGAAATAATAAGGAGGAAGAGACATGAATTAAGGTATAGACACACAGCACATGGAAAGCAGAAGGTGCCATCTCTGAACAGAAGAATCAATAAAGTATGCTAGATCACAACAAAAATCTGTCTTGAAGTGGTATGCAGAGTATATTCAGTTGTGCTTAAACTCATGCTTCTTGGAAACATTCCCTAAACTTCAAGCAAGGGGCTTCAGTTTTGTCTTTCATATATATGTAACTTTAAAAAAGGCCTAAAAATTAAATCTTGTAAGATTGATGCTTTATCATGCAACAGTCCGTCTCAAAGCCAACAAAAGCACAGAATCAAACAGTTGTGACAATGGCAAAGACCACATGCATACACAAAGAATGAGAAAACAAATAAAGACCTACTCTAAATAATCTGAAAGAAAACAAAAAGTGAGTTCTTTCAGACAAATCACAGAATAGTCAGTATAAATGCTCAGCTTCTCAATGTACTGCCGCGATGAGTCTTTTGCACTTTATCTTTAGAAATGAGGTAACATTTAAATAACCCGTGCTGTCTGCTTAGACAAACTGACAAGAGACTGATGACCTGCTGGAATAATGCATGCTGAGGTATAAACTGCTATACAGAAAGCTGAGTTAAGAACTTATTTTCTTGTCTACGTCAACAGTACAACTCAACCTGTGAGAAGCCAATATGGCAGAGGTTAAACTGTAGTGACACACCAACTATGAACTTGCTTTAACAGATAAACTATCACTCTTAAAACCTAATGCAAAAAGACAGAGACCAGAATTCCAAGCCATGACCCAGTAAAACACTATTATTCAATACACAGCACTTCTGACACTTGTGGCAGCTTTCCTTAAAAGTTATGTTAAAAAAGCTCCACACCTGGCTATGAAGTCAAATGCAAGAGATATCATTAGCACAAAATGGGAACACCAGCTGCAGTGTATGTACAAAACATCAGTGTTTATACCGTATCTGATCAGCATGAAAACAAAGCATCTCATTACCATCTTCCCAAGCCTCTTCTAGGCTCTTGAACAAAGATCTACAGTTACGTTACACGTACATTTCATTTTCTTGAATAAAGCAGAACTCTGGCAGCAGAGATGAAGTCTAGTCACAGAGCAACAACAGCATCACGGAATGGTACGGGTTGAAACGGATCTTCATAGATCACCTAGTCCAGCCCCCCTGCAATGAGCAGGGACATCTTCAACTAAATCAGGCTGCTTAAAGCCCTGTCCAACCTGCCCTTGAACACTTCCAATACAGGGACAACCACAACTTCTCTGGGCGACCTGTTCTAGTGTCTCACTACCTTCACCGTAAAGAATTTCTTACTTATATCTAAGCTAAATCTACCCTCTTTCAGATTAAAATTGTTGCTCCTTGTCCTGTCACTACAGGCCCCGATAAAAGTCTTCATCTTTCTTACAAGCCCTCTTCAAATATTGAGAGGCCACAATAAGGTCTTCCCAGAGCCTTCTCCAGGCTGAACAACCTCAACAGTTTCAGTCTTTCTTCATAGGAGAGGTATTCCATTCCTCTGATCACTTTTGTGGCCCCCCTCTGGACCCACTCTAATAGGTCCATGTTGTTCCCAGCTCTGGACGCAGCACTCCCGGTGGGGTGTCACCGGGAGCAGAGGGGCAGAATCACCTCCCCCAACCCGCTGGCCACACTTCTTAAGACTGGAAAAGGGGAAACATAACCCCCATTTTTAAAAAAGGAAGTAAGGAAGACCCGGGAAACTACAGACCGGGCAGTCTACCTCGGTCCCTGACAAGATCATGGAGCAAATCCTCCTGGAATCTATGCTAAGGCACATGGAAAACAAGCAGGTGGTTGGTGACAACCAACATGGCTTTACCAAGGGAAAACTGTGCCTGACAAATTTGGTGGCCTTCTACGACAGGGCCACAGCGCTGGTGCATAAGGAAGACCCGGGAAACTACAGACCGGGCAGTCTACCTCGGTCCCTGACAAGATCATGGAGCAAATCCTCCTGGAATCTATGCTAAGGCACATGGAAAACAAGCAGGTGGTTGGTGACAACCAACATGGCTTTACCAAGGGAAAACTGTGCCTGACAAATTTGGTGGCCTTCTACGACAGGGCCACAGCGCTGGTGCATAAAGAAGGGCAACTGACATCATCTACCTGGACCTGTGCAAAGCCTTTGACACAGTCCCACATGGCATCCTTGTCTCTAAGTTGGAGGGACATGGATTTGACGGAAGTACC
>NW_010105618.1:1684-5362 GCF_000699245.1 Pterocles gutturalis | reverse complement strand
GGGGCTGCCAGGTGGCCGTGCTGGTTCCCAGGGTGTGCGGGGAGCTGTAGTTCTGAGCACAGGGCTGCTGGTCAGCCATGTCAGTCTCGGGAACAGCAAGGATCGAGGGAGATGAAGCGCTGTGGGACAGGTCTGCTGGGGACACTGAAGTGCCCTGAGTGCTGCAGGGAGAGCATCCTAGCTGGGGTGCCCCAATTGGGCTGGGACACGATCTGTCCCTGAGGCCCTCCCTGGACCCTCCCCTCAAATTGTATCCCCCGCCCTGTATGCAAATAAACGGTGAAGAGCAGGAGGGTGTGAGTGATGTGGAGTGAGAAGGGGACTGGGCTCCGGCAGAGGGCTTTAAAGTGTCAGGGGGGATGGTGTTACGGGAGCGGAGCCACAGTTGTTTGACAACATTTACTGGGGGGGACGCGTCAGTTCCCCCAGTTCTGGGGGAGGTTTGGAGGGGAGTTTATGTGTATTGCTCACATATATGGCCACCTGGAGGACAGGATTCTTCCTTCTTCTCCCCTGTTTTCTTCTGGAAACAAGGATCTAAACATCAAGAAGCCTTTCAGTTTCCTCTTTCTTTGTTTGCTTATGTTTGCGATTGTCATTGTCAAAGCAGAACACAGAGAAATCCAAATCATAAAGTCTGAAGGAAACATAAGTTACAAGTAGAAAAGCAGATGTGACATTTGATGCATATATGAAACATTATTTATTCTACCACAGGTGATGACTTGCAGCATGTCGGCTATTTTTTGGTAATTTCTGCACATCTAACTTACTTTAGTTGCAGCAAACTTAAGTCAGTAGATTGAAGGACAATAGGTCCTGGTTTGCACACAAATACTTAACAGTGGCTAGTTGTGGAGTCTGTGGAATATAAAACAAAAGCAGTTGTTGTAACCTAATCAAGAACAGAATGCAGATGTGATTCTAACTGCGTGGTCCAGATCTAGTGTTCTAACACAATGAAATGATATCTTTCCTATCGTCACTTGACCAACCTAACGACATGATCCCCAGAAAGATTATTCTCCAGAAATAACTTAGAAACAATGAAAACCAGACAGACATGAGAAACACACAGAAAACAACGAAGAAAAAATTGCTGCTTATGCTGGAATCCTTGCTTGCTTGCAATCCATCTCTCGATGTCCCTTTGGACTTCTTTTCCTTCTTGACCTTTATATATTTTTTCATTCTTTTGTCACCTGTCTTTAGGCATTGCTTTTCTATTTGACTTCCACTTCCTTCTGTGTGGATATATTTTCTTTTGCCATTTCTTAGATTTGTTTTTCATGTTCCTGGGAAGAGTCCTGAAAATCTGAATAAGCTGACATAGAGGGAAGTGCATGCCTTTCACAAGAATATTTTTCAGATTGCTGCTGAGGTACTGAACAGTGATGTAAGTTTGCTCTGTGGCAGCTACAGTGACGTAGGTCTTCCTCCCTAGAGAGTGCATTGTGAGGCCATCTCCTTTTGCAATGGTAATTGCTATCAAACTGTTGTTGTAAACTGGACTCGATTTGTCAAAGTCTTTACACAATGGGAAAACATTCAGAGGGTGCAGAGAAGGAGGGTGTGAGGGACTGGGGGTGAGCAGGGGTGCAGAGGCCTTGAAAGCAGCAGCAGGGACAGTGTGACCGGGGTGCAGCCCCGATCATTTGACAATGTTTATTGGGGAGGCAGGTTGGTTCCCCTGGTTCAGGGCAAGGTTTCGGGGGGTTGGGGAGGGCTTCATCAACGGCTGGTGCATCCACCAGCACCGGCACCATCGCCACTGCTCCCACCCCCACCGTGCCCCTCGATGTCGTGGCCACAGCAGAGGAAGAGGCAACGGTGAGAGGCGCTGAGGCCATTGACCCAGCGGGAACCTGGGGAAGGCGGGATAGAGTGTTGAGGGCGTGCCCAAGAAGTCCCATCTGATGCCGGTGGGTTCCCTGCGGGGTCTCTGGTGGGGATCTCCAGTGTCCCCTAGTCTCACCATGACACAGAAGCGGACGAAGTTGACGCTACCCCGGGCAGGTACCCTTTTGTTTGGAGGTGTGTTTTGCTCTGCATATTAGTGTATAATGAGATAGTTCATCTGAGGATCGTTCAGCCCTAACTTTCTTTGCCCCTTTGGCACCTGAAGTCCATCTGTCCAGGTTGTTCCTTAAAACAATGCTAGGCCCCTTTGTTCTTTTGATTACTACTAACCTAGTTTTTCTGAACTGAGATCTACAAATGTTAGCCTGACCTAGATTAGAATCTGACTGCTACAAACAGCACACAAAATTTTACAGCAATCTTGTGTAGTTTTCAAACTTTGAATCTCTCAGCTCGGAATGTAACGACTGTTTTACTCTGCTGTTGTGCTGAAATGAGAGGGAAGGAGTATTGTAGTCACAGATGCTCAGATCCATTGAGAAGGGTCTATGCCTTCTGAGTAGAGCTTTCCTGGTTTTACATGAAAAATGCCTCAAGTAGTATGGTTTCAGATGGCTGTGAAGGAATGAAATTTACATGTGGATTTGGAGACAAATCAAAAAGGATGTTGTGTGACTGTTTTAGTATATGGCCTTTATTTAATTAGGATTTTCCTTTTTCTTTTTTTTTTTCTTTTTTCTTTTTTTGAGCAAAAGGCCAATTTTCCATGCCCTTCTCTGACAGAAGCATACAGTATGGCTTGTGATGTGATATTTCCTTTCTGGATAAGCTGTACTATGCTGTGCTTTTTTGGGCTTGTAGTATTCTTTTGAAACCCATCCCTCCACATCAAAGAGGCAAGCTGCATAATCTGCTTCCCCTCCAAAATGTAGAGCAAAATAGCTGTCATAAATACAGTCTGAACAAAACTAGTTGAGGGATTTGTTGGCTGTTGTTAGAATCGTTATGGGCCAGAAATTAGTCTGTCCTTAGTAATGAGCGACTGTATTTTAATTGTCCTGTGCTGTTGGAGAGGCAGGTTAGTGTCTGAGCACTTTCCCAGGGAATAAACCTGCACATCTCTGATCACAGAATCACAGAATGTCAGAGATTGGAAGGGACCTCGAAAGATCATTCAGTCCAATTCCCCTGCCGGAGCATGAACACCCAGATCAGATCACACAGGAACGCATCCAGGCGGACTTTGAATGTCTCCAGAGAAGGAGACTCCACACCCTCTCTGGGCAGCCTGTTCCAGTGCTCTGTCACCCTCACTGTAAAGAAGTTTTTCCTCATATTCAAGTGGAACCTCCTATGTTCCAGCTTGAACCCATTGCCCCTTGTCCTGTCACTGGATGTCACAGAGAAGAGCCTGGCTCCATCCTCCTGACACTCACCCTTCACGTATTTATAAACATTGATTAGGTCACCCCTCAGTCTCCTCTTTTCCAGGCTAAAGAGACCCAGCTCCCTCAGCCTTTCCTCAGCAGGGAGATGCTCCATTCCCTTCATCATCTTGGTGGCTCTGCGCTGGACTCTCTCCAGCAGTTCCCTGTCCCTCTGGAACTGAGGGGCCCAGAACTGGACACAATATTCCAGATGCGGTCTCACCAGGGCAGAGTGGAGGGGGAGGAGAACCTCTCTCGACCTTCTGACCACCCCCCTTCTGATACACCCCAGGATGCCATTGGCCTTAATGATCTTCCAGAGGGTCTCCTGCTCCAAACTGAAGAAGGGTGCTGGTTCCAGCTGGCAGCCGGCAGGGCACCCGCAGGAATC
>NW_010105618.1:0-1668 GCF_000699245.1 Pterocles gutturalis | reverse complement strand
ATTGCTCGCAGTGCTCACAGGTGCACATCTGCGCTGTCTGGTCAGAACTCAGGGGTGTGTCCACGCTGCTATCCGGATGATGAAATGGAGAAAGAGAGAAGGGCCGGGACCTGCCTTGTGTCACCCAGAGGCGCAGTGGCAGGGCTTCAGTGCATCCCCCTCTTCCTGGGGGTTTGACTGCCTGGTTCAGGGTCACCTTAGGTGTGGTGGAGGCGTTCAGCTTTGAAGAGAGCTGTTGGGAGGAGGTACCGCTGAGAAGCTCACTGGGGACTCCCCTGCCTTTAACTGAATTTGGCTTTTAAGCTGAAGGTGTCACGGGGTCTGTCGTGCCAGCCTTCCTAGGATATGCGGGACTGCATGCTCGTTGGTGAGGCCACTGCCTCTCCCTGTGTAGTTGCCTTGCTGGGCTCCTCCTCCCCTTTCCTCACGGGGTGCTCGGGTGACTGTTGCAGTATTTATTGTCAGTGAAGAGGCTCAGTAGTTGCTTAATTATGGCAAATACAGGTGCTGGTTTTATATGCTTGCAATTCTATAAATATGTCCTATATCTAAACCCCTGGCATTTCTATTTAGAAAAAGGACAGATGCAGTGTAATTTTTAAAAGAATGCTCTAGATGATATCATGTAGTCTTTGTTATCATTAAAGTGTGTGCATGCCCGTGGAAGATACAGAGGGCAGCGCCGCTGGCCCTGGCGAAGTCCTGAGCCATCAGCAGGAGCCAGTGATGCTTTGTGCAGCTGTTGAATGGGTTCAGGCTTTAAATGTGTCCCACCTGGTACACCTGCTTCCTTTTTCCTTGCAGGTGGTATTTAGAGTTTAATACTTAACATTTTTTTTAAAAGCAAAACAAACAAGCAAACAAACAGCTGGGCAATTTTTTTTTTTTTTTCCTCCTAGCTGGGCTTTTTTCCCCAGTCCTGGCCACTCTGCAGGGTGATGATCATCAGCAATATCAGGGTTCAGGACTGTGCCCAGGGCAGCACTTTGGCAGGCACCACGTTCCCTGAGGCTCCCAGTTCCTGGGGAGTGCTGGAGAAATGGGTCAGTGGCCCATATTGCCATTTTTGGTCTGTCTCCATTGCACTCTATCCGGTTCCATGCCCCCATTTTTTAATTCCTTCCTCTTTAACCCATCACTATTTTTTCTTTCTTTCTCTGTCTGACCCCCTCCCTGTCTGTCATGTAGCCTGTTGCTATTTATTCTTTGTTCTCTACATCTCTCCTCATGCTCCCTGTCCTTCTCTATCACCATATCCTGTTTCCTGGCCTTATTTTCTCTCTCTCCTGCAGCCTGTCCCCCCTTTCCTGTAGCCCCTGCCCACCTGGCTGGGTCTCCTCCCTTCTCCCTGGGCCTCTGTGCTGCTCCCCATCCCCTTTTGCTCTTCCTCTGTCTCCATCCTGGAGGTCATTGCTGCTCTGTCCTTCTCCGCCTCCTTCTCCTGATCCACAGCACTCTGTGTCTCAGGCGCTCTGGACAGTTTCCCGTCCTTCCCTTGCTCTATGTCCTGCTCTCTGCCCCTGCCTCTCCCTTTCCCTCTCACCCTTTCTCCTCTCTCCCTCTCTCCTGCTCCCTGTCCCATTTCTCTGTCACTCTGCTCCCCTGCTGCCTCTTCCCTCTCTCTGTCCCCCCCCACCCCCTCACCCTGCCTATGTCTCTCCATCCCTC
>NW_010105617.1:2397-6219 GCF_000699245.1 Pterocles gutturalis | reverse complement strand
GCCCGGCAGACTGTGGGGCCAGGAGGGTTGCGTGAAGCGGAGACCTTGCTCCTGAGCCCCTGGCCGTGGGGTCACGGGGCCCGGCGCACCAGCGTGTGCCGCCTCGGAGACGGTGCCTCCCTCCCGGGTGTTCCCTGGGCTGAACACAGGCCTTGCTCCTGCCGGGGTGGATTCATTTTGCCTAGCCGCTCACAAAAAAAAAAAAAAGGAAAACATCAAAGAAACCTCATCTTTATTTTGCAAGTGGGGGAACCAAGGCAGAAGTGGCAAAATAATTTATTTGAGGTCAGACCACAGGGAAGCAATGGGTCCAAGAGCAGAGCCGAGTCATTCCTCACTCTCATCCTTGCTCAGTGGGACTGAGATGCTTCCCCAGATGTTTGGTTTTATATGGAAACAGGCCAATGTGTTTCAGACAGAAACACCCAGAAAAATTATACCCATGATTTTGAAGTTCAAAGGATTGTTATGTCAAAGATAGAGAATATTCAAGGCCTAAAGATCCACTCTTGCTTTTGCAAATATAAAGTTTCAGGTAGTGTGTCATGGTTTAGAAAGGCCAGAGGGACAGTCTTTTGTTAAACACCTGGTGGGCTGAGGCAGGGACAGGGAGGGATTCACTCACCACTTAGGGTCACGGGCAAGAAACCCACACGACTTGGGAAAGACAAGAAAAAAAAAACCCCATTGAATTTATTAACTATTTGCAACAAGAAGCAAGATACTGAGAGAGAGAAACCACATCTTAAAAAGGCACTTCTCCCCCACCCCTCCCTTCTTCCCAAGGCCCAAAGGCTTTAATCTGTCCCTTCTGCCCCTGGCGGCACAGGGCGGGGGCAGGGAATGGGGGGTGCAGTCAGTCCCCGCTCCTTCCTCCTCAGGGGAGGGCTCCTCACAGTCTGTCCCGACTCCAGCGTGGGGTCCCTTCTCACAGAAGAGTCCTTCTCAAACTGCTCCAGTGTGAGTCCTTCCCACACAGGGCCACAGTCCCCCGATGACTGCCCGGCTCCAGCGTGGGCTTCTCCAAAATTCCAACGTGGGGTCCTCCACGGCTGCATCTTCTCATGGGCTGCACCAAGGGACAAACCGTGCATCACCATGAATCTTCACCACCCTGCAGGGGAAATTCCGGGGGCGTCTCCTTTCCTTTCACTTCTATTCACTGACCGGAGTGTCTGCATAGCGGTCTCTCTGAGATCCTGCTTCCCTCTCCGCCACAGCTCTTCATTGGTTCCCGAGGACACTGGGCTATGGCAGGTTGGGTTACAGAAGAAACCAGGCAGGGAGCTGGGCAGCCAGGCCCTGCCCGGGGCCGTGCCCACCCCATTGTTCTGTGCCCCCTCTTAAATGTGTTATCCGCAGAGGTGCCAATGGGCTCAGCCCTGGCCTGGGGTGGGTCCAGCCTGAAGCTGGGGGAACTTCCAGCAGTTTCTCACTGGGGCTAGATCGGTGGTACTCCTTCCCCCACCCCATTGGAGCCAGGGCTGGGGTAGAACCCTTAGCAGTCACTTGCAGGAGCCACCACTGCAGCCCCTCCCTTGCTGCCAGAGCAGGCTGATTTAGGGGAACCCTGAACACTCACTTACAGGGGCTGCCACTGCAGCCCCTCCCTTGCTGCCAGCAGAGCTGGAGTCCAGGGAAACCTTCAGCAGCTACTTACAGGAGCCATTACTGTGGCCCCTTCTTGCTACCAGACAAAACCCACCACACAAAACCACTGTAGCCCTGTTTGCAAAGGACTCACATCGGAGAAGTTCTGGAGAAGGACTGTCCCATGAGAAGGGACCGCTACACTGCAGCTGGGACAGACTGTGAGGAGCCCTCCCCTGAGGAGGAAGGAGCGGGGACTGACTGCACCCACCATTCCCTGTCCCCCTGTGCCACCGGGGGGGGGAAGGGACAGAACAAAGCCTTTGGGCCTTGGGAAGAAGGGAGGGGTGGGGGAGAAGTGCCTTTTGTAAGATATGTTTTTTTCTCTCTCTCAGTATCTTGCTTCTTGTTGTAAATAGTTAATAAATTCAGTTGTTTCCTTGTTCTTCCCAAGTCGTGTTGGTTTCTTGCCCGTGACCCTAAGTGGTGAGTGAGACCCTCCCTGTCCCTGCCTCAGCCCACCAGGTGTTTAGCAAAAACTGTCCCCGTGGCTTTATAAACCACGACACACCTTCCTCAGAAAAAAGCAGAACATACATCAACATCCTGCTGTTGTGAAAAAGGCACACATCGTATCAGTTTGTATGGCTAGAAGGACAGCCTGTAGGTCAGATGAAATAAGCTGTCACGTCAGCTCTGTACTACCACACTCGCAGCACCAAGAGACACAGGACTGAGCATCCAGTTTGGCTATCATGCTGCTACGAAACAGGCAAATGTGGGGGAGTGATCCCACAGAGAGGAACAAGTCGCCTGGGCTGTTCAGGGAGGTTGACTGAAAAAATTACGGTGTGTAGTCTAGAGAAGAGGAATTGAGGGAGGCAGGGCAACCGCCTTCAAGTATGTACAAAGATACTTCAAAAAGAAAATGAATCCTTATCTGTGGTGGAGAAGAAAAGAAGTGTCAGGCCATCAATAGTGCCTGTCACTACATGGGCAGTAAGGAGAAAACCAGTAAGAGGTCAGTGAAATAAAAAAGTGACCAATAATAACAAGGAGTTGCAAGTATTTTACACTTGTCTTCACTGTGACAGTGGGTAGGTGAACAGCTTTAATAGCACCAGTGACAAGTGGGTAAAAAGTAATTCTAGATTTCTAAGTGGTTAGGTAAAGTCAAAGCTTTCAGACCAGATAGCCTTGATGAAATTCATCCTGTGACGGCTGGAGAACTGGCTGAGGCAATGTCAGGCCCCCTGGCGTTATCTTTGAGATCTCTAGAGAACGGAGAGGTTCACAAGACTGGAAAAGTCTCAATATGTTGGCTATTAAAAAAAAGGATCTGAGAAATTACTGGCCAGTCAGCTTTACTTTGCTGCCTCCCCGTGTGATACTGGAACAAATAAACATTAAGTAGATAACTCACATTTTCCATTTGTTGAAAAAAGAAATCAAGTCAAACCAATCACGGTAGACTACCAGGCCTTGTGGATAAGGAAGTAACAACAGATGTAATATATTTTCACTTTAGTAGGGAGTTTGATTCTGTTTGGCAGTCTTACAAACATGCTAGGAAATGTGGGAAACTGGATGTACTGAAATAACTGTTAGGAGATTCTGATGCTGATTAGAAAACTCTGAGATTAGTTTTCAATGGTATGCTGTCTATCTGGAGAAAAGTATCAAGAAGGAGTCCTGCAGAGATCTGTTCTCAGTGTGGTATTAATGGCTTCTTCAGTGATTTATACAGGGAACTAAAAGGTACGTATATTAAATTTGCAGACAACACCTAAGAGGAGTTGCAATGTATTTGGAAGACAAAATTAGCATTTATCTTGATCAATGGGAGAAGTAGCCTGAAAAAGCAAAACACCATTTAATAAAAAGCATGTGCAAAGTTCTGCACTTGGAAAGATACAATGAATTTCACAACATTAGGACAGGGAATAATTAGGCAGAGACCTCGATTTTGTCACTGGTCCCCCTCAGGCCCAGGGCCTTCAGCAGAATACTGACTACCAACAAACTCAGACTGGCTGAAGGATGCAGAGTCCAGAATAGCCTTTCCAGGAACCGTACAATTTGCTATTGTCACCTCTCCAAAAGTTATTGAGTGCCCCTGATATTTCAGTTTTTACTGACAAAATATTTACACTTTGCATGCAAGGGTCCATTGACTTCACTTTTTTTCTGCTGACTTCAGATCAGCCCCTTTGCTTTCAACCTGCAAACTGT
>NW_010105617.1:0-2366 GCF_000699245.1 Pterocles gutturalis | reverse complement strand
CAGGCTACTTACAGCTGTGGTCGTCCTGGATGCTCTGCCACCACTACCACTTCTGATTCCTTTACTTGCATTACAGTCTTTTGGGACTGTAAGGGATAAACTTACAATTTTTCCATCCTTTTTCATCCAACTTTTCCTTCTGTCTCCTTTGCTCTGGGTCTAAGGCCTAGAGAGTCTCTGCAAGGTCTCTTTCTGTACCTTTAGGTGGAGGAACACCCATGACTCTCTCTTGGGCAATGACAAACTGTGACATACAATGGAAGATGCTTTCTGAAGCCCTCCTACAGGCTGTCTTCAGACTGGTGCAAGAGACACCATGACATTTTCAGTAGATCAAAGGATTGCTTAATGTTGGAACTGGTTCAGTGGTGAGTAGTGCTTTGCGAGAGTCTTCATGAGCCTGAAGGCAGCCAAGAGCCAGGGAGAAGAAACTGTCTTCCCAGGAGAAGAGAAAGAGGGGAAGAGAAAAGAAGAGAGGATACATTATTTTTTAGTGTGTCTTGTCCCTTCAGGCAGCAGCGATGACACTTGGTGCATTCCCTACGGGGCCTGCTCTTGCTGCTCAGACTGAGGAAGAGAGGTCGTGGGGACATTTTTACAGATCAGTCTTTCGGAGTCCCTGTCCTGAAGCAGTAGGACAGGCTGGACTGGTATCACAAGCTGGTGTCATTGGCATACTCCAGGACCCTGATACAAATGTTTATAAATCAAAACTGCTTCATCTTTACTTCTGCACCGATTAGTCTCTGATGGCTTTTGGATTTCTGCACGTGCCTTATCTCAATGCCTACACTCCCCTTCTCCATATCTTTGTGCAGCCTATTGTTTTTCCTAGAAGCAGCACTGCCCATCTGTTCTTGAATGCAACTAAGGATTCCACCCAAAAGCCTCCTCCCTCTTCAAGTGCTCTTGCTAACCCTTGATCACACTGAGTGTATATACAATTGGCACTCGGCAATAGCGTGTGAGTCTTGTTTGTCATTCTAGAGGCTTCATTCTGCAAGGGTCAGACTAGTGCACCCATGGTCCTAGGATGACTGCAAATTACAGGCAAGTAGAGAACAATATAATAAGGCAGCCATCTGGAAGAGTGAAATGTATTGTGCCAGTGTTACAGAGTGTGTGCAGCATAGGTCTCCATGTGTGTAAGTTCGGTTATATAAATGTCTTTTCAAGTGTTGCCATCTTAATGCAGCTGCCTGCCACATGTAGGACACTTCCACATCAGTGCCTGAATTGATGTCTGAAGTGTGCTTCCAAAGTGGGTCTTCCAGTAATCCCCACTTGCTGGGCTTTGGTTTGTACTGCAGAACAGTCTCGGTGTGCAAACTGGATTCCTTCCAGGTGGAGCTAGGTTAGTTGTGCTGTACATAGAAGCACACCTCATGCATTTCAGTCACTAATTGGCGTACAGCCCACGGCATCAGGGAAGACAAAATCCAAAGTATAGCTCCCCAAACATGTTTGGTGTGGATCTTGGATTTCCAGCCCCAACTTTAAGAATTTGCTCCTATTGAGCCATACTAGCTAACACAGCCCTGGCTGTAGATGTCATATGCATTTTAAAGCTGTAAGGAGAGCAGTCAGGAAGACTTACTGCCAAAGAATAATGCCTCAAACAGCATGAGGCATCAGTTTTTGAACAGATGAACTGCATCTGGGAAGTCTGGAGAGGACCCTGCAGAAATGCATTTTCCTTTTGAAAAAGAGAAGATGAGATCTGATTCTGAAAACAATTTATTTCTAGCACCCTAATGTCACAGGAGGCAGTACACATCATGCAAAACCCTCTTTGTGCTTTTCAGATTCTTTTAGAGGCACAAGTGAGCTCTGATCTTGTGGGTGGTTTGCTCGTCCTTTGGAATCACACATGTAGAAGGATGAAAACTGTCAAGCAGTTGACATTTCTATGGCTTACCTGAAGCCATCACATACTTAGAGCTAAATGCAGGCACTTTTCACCTGTTACCACCAGCTGCAACATTTCAGTGATCCCAGAGCAAATACGAAATACCAGTCTGTCAGCTACATGAATGTGTCCCAAACACTGCAAGAACCTCCTCTCTCCACCTGCCTTTAAAACGACTTTCTGCTTGGGCCAGAGACCCGTTCCCTGCTGTAGAGTGGGCTGCAGTTAGTGCAAACATCGCCCACCCCGTGCCTGCAGTTCAATCAAGATGGGTGGTGAACAGGACACCTACACCGCGGTAGGACTGCTGCTCTAAATCTACGCAACATATTTATTGACTCTGTGACATAGTTTGAGTGATACGTTGCAACACTACACGTATATTTGTGCAGTACACATCCATACCATATACACTTATACCATATACACTTTATTAATGACATTGATGTGGGAACTG
>NW_010105616.1:0-452 GCF_000699245.1 Pterocles gutturalis | reverse complement strand
GTATCATCTGTCACCAGAGCACCCACCCCCACCTCATTGATCAGGGGGCCTACGTTGCCTCTGGTGTTAGCCTTATCTGCAATGTATTTGAAGAAGCCCTTTCCATTATCCTTGACCCCTCTAGCAAGGTTTAATTCTAAGGAGGCCTTAGCTTTCCTGGTTGCCTCCCTACACTCTCTGACAACATTCTTATATTCCTCCCAAGTGGCCAGCCCCTCCTTCCATGATCTGTAGACCCTCCTTTTACACTTGAGTTTGCCCAGCAGATCCCTATTTAACCATGCAGGTCTCCTGGCACCCTTTCTCAACTTCCTACCCATTGGGATGTACCGATCTTGAGCTTGGAAGAAGCACTCCTTGAACACTAACCAACTATCGTGGCCCCTTACCTTCAAGTACCCTGTCTCACGGTATTTCCCCTAGCATTGCTTGAAAAGGCCAAAGTTGGCCCT
>NW_010105615.1:3723-4272 GCF_000699245.1 Pterocles gutturalis | reverse complement strand
AGCTGAGCTCCGCCATGGAGCATCCTCACCTGGAGTGTTGTTTGTAAACTCTGAGTATTGATTCTGAAAATGCACTTGTAATTTAAAGAAATGAAGAGATTCTTAAGCACTGAGAAAGCTCCCAGATATTTAAACCCTTTCAGCTGAAAGTATTAAAAAATGCAGCGTGCTTAGCTCACCTTGGTTTCCCTTGGCAAGGGGGGATTGTGCACGGCCTTCCACAGGAGCCCAAGGGATATATACATCGCGGGAAACTCATTAAAACACATTTCCAGTATCAAAGGGCTGTTCTTAATCACTCTGTGGCAACCTGCTGCTTTGAACAGCGTTCCCAGCCTCCCGGCCAGCGTCTTTGCTTCTGGGACGGCCGCTGCTGGCCTCAGCGCTTGTTCTCCTCCCTCTTTCTGGGGCAACACTTCATCGACATCGTGATCTGAAATGCAGGAAGGACTTCAGAAGCAGGTGCTGAGCAAGAGGCTAATTGCGAGCAGCGGGGGAGCTGCTGCCGGGGCTGCCCGAGTGCAGTGGCACCTCCGCAGGGACACGCTG
>NW_010105615.1:2925-3577 GCF_000699245.1 Pterocles gutturalis | reverse complement strand
CCAGCAGCCGGGAAGGGACAGCAGCATCGGGTGCCAGCAGGTCCCTTCCCTCCAACGGGGACAAGGTGACAGCAATGCTCTCACAAGCTTTAGGAGACTGACAGGAAGAAGCAGAGCCACCCCCAGCCCAGCCTCCAGTCCTGCACTAAGATGATGAATAAAAATCCCTGCTTCCTTCCAACTTCTTCCTGTCTGAGATGAAAGGAGACGCTCCAGAAGCGTTTGGTCCAGCCAGCAGCGGACACTGGTGCCTCCCCTTCGCCACGTGTTATCTGTGCCACGTGTCACCGTTTTGCCAGCCCCCCTGGGGGAGAAGTGCCGCGGGCTTGGGGACAGTCACTGAAATCCCACTGGTGCCGATTTTTTCCAGCCGGTCAGACTGGCCTGGGTGGGGAATGCGAGAGAGAGACGGGAGCTGGCACGTGCCGGGCTGGCAGCTACAACATGGGCACTGTTCTCTTCCTTCAGTGCAGTGCAGAGAATGTTTTGCCCTGGGGGATGCTGGCACACAGGTGTACCGGTGAGGGGCCATGGAGGCGAGTGCGGCTCTGGGCACCAGCGGGACCGTTTGGCGTGGCCACATGCCCTGGACAGCAGCATCTGCTCGTGGAGCTTCATCTGCCTTTGAATTTGGGGCCCACGAGGAGCATCT
>NW_010105615.1:0-2838 GCF_000699245.1 Pterocles gutturalis | reverse complement strand
TCCGGAGACTTCAAAAAGAGCCTCCCCCAGCTTTTGCTATCAACGGTTGAGACACTTGTCACTTTAAGAAATGTCTTCATTATTTTAAAATGAGGTTTTTTAGAGAAGCTGTTGTTATTTATAGATTTCTATCTGCCATCAAAGCACTTATCAGTGTCATATCCCAGAGGCACATCCTCCCTGGCAAATGCCGCGTTGATGGCCACTTTGGAGATGCAGCTAGACAGGAGGGTGACAGCTCCGCGCCCCTCGCTGCTGGGCTGCGGCTGCTGCTGGGGCGGTTATTCGGGCACCAGGGCTCCAGAGCTGCTCACCGGGAGACAGGGATGCGGGATGTGGTGCCTGCAGCGCTGGCGATGCTGGTGGGGACCCGTGTGCCAGCGTCCACGCCGGGTGCCCAGGGCTGGGTGCAGCTGCCAGCAGGATGCCGGGAGCACCAGGGTCACGTCACCAGCAGTGTGTGCGGAGGGTGCAGGGCGCTGCTGCCGGAGCAGCTGCTTTTCACCCAGGGACAATCAATTCTCCTCGTGAAACAGCCAGTTAGTCACTCACAGCTCTGAAATTAACTGCCATCAGAGTGACTCAGAGGGTTTTGCCGCCGCGGTGCCTCTGTAGAGCGGGAGCCTTCCCCTGCATCTCGTGGCCACATCACCCCGGGGAATCCTTGTCCGACCATCTCAGCCCCATGCAAAGTGTTAACGTAGAATAAGGAGCAATAAGCATCCCCTGGCTATTATTTTCCATTTGCATGGTCAGCTGGAACAGACAGCAGCTTGGAGTGGGGTTTGATATGCCTGTATTGATTTTCTTCATAGATTAGAGCGATTCAAGCAGTTATAAGGTTAATTTCAGATGATTAACTTCACCATATTGTAATATTTGATTTAGATTGGCTTTCAAACACTTTCCACTTATTGATTTTCAATATCGTACTTTTAACACTGCAGCCAAATGTCACTTCAATAAAAGGTTGACAGAGTAGAAAATATTCACAGCGGACCGGAAATTCCCGCTGCTCGCCAGCCGGGACCCGCCCGAGCGGGCGCCTGGTGCCTGCGCCCAGAGAGGAGCGAAGGGCCGAGCAGCACACGCGCCTGGACCGGGCCGTGGTGGGATTCGTGCTGGGCTGATGCAGCCCTGGGTGAGGGTGACCCGGGTCCCGCAGGGTCCCTCGGGATGGGTGGGTCCCTCTGCTGCATCGCTGCATCTCTGGTCCTCACCAGCACCAGCATCGCTCCCCGGCGCGGGCACTGCCTGCATCCCCCGACACGGGCGCGGGGAGCGGGGCGTCGCTGTTATTGGCAGGGTTGCTGCTGTTTTGTTTGTGACATTAAAACTCCTTCTCGATAAAAATCAAACCATGAAATTGCTGGATATGAGGAGAAGTCTGACCTGCCAGTTTCTGCTCCTGGCTTCAGCTAATCCTCCTGCCCTGGGGGAGGTGCCAGAGTCTTCTGGCGTAAGCTGAATAACGAGATTTTATTTGCATCAGCTGGAAGTGGCTGGGGATTTGGAAGCTGCAGGAAAATTACACTTCTGTGATTTCATAGGGAGCTTCCTCCTAAAACATGCAAATGAGGAACTCACATAATTTCTTGTCAAGGGATCCTCACTTCCTCGCAACCCCCCAGCCCAAGAGGAGCTCACGGAGTTAATGTTTCTGATAAGGCGCCAGAGATGTGAAACACCAACAAGCAGGACCCGTTCCCAGCACCCCAGATATCTCGGGGGGCTTCCCGGCCACGGTCCCTGCAGAGCGGGTGCAGCCGCAACCCCCCGGGGCTGCCCCTTGCCCGGGCAGCAGCCTCTGGAAAATGCTCATTTTTTTCTGATAATCTCATCATCTTAGGATCCCGTGGTTTTACAGTGCCCACCTCACCCGCCCGTGTCACGTGGATGCGGGGTCCCACCAGCCGGCGACCCCACCACTGAGATCTCACAAGGGGCCGCCCCTTTGCCGTGGCTGCGTTCCTCATCCTCCTCGGCACTGACCAGTCTTCCAGCCGCTCGGGTTGAACAAAGAGGCTTTTTGATGGGAAACCTTGTGTGTTGGGGGATTTTCATCATCCCATCCTTGTCGTGTTCCTGCTCCAGCCTGCTGTCACGGGGAGGGCTGGGAAGGGCGTTGCTACCCGCTGGCTTGGGTGATGCTCCTCGTTGTGCCATCACGTTGAGGAAAAGCTGTGATTCTTCACTGCTGAGTATGACGTGGTGCCCTTTGTATCCCTTGAGACCAGACTGTGAAAATAATAGAAAACTACCATTTACGCTATTGGAGGCAAGCATTGGGGGCTTTTATATTAGATTGTTCTGAGCTAAAATGCACAAAGGAAAAAAAAACACAAAAAATATGCTGCTTCTTGCCTATTTCACATTTCAGTGTGGATAATATGTGCACATCTCACTGCGGATTATATTAATGTTTCTGAACATTGATGAGTCCAAGCCGCTCGGAGGCGCAGGCAGCAGCCCGGGGTGTGGGATGGCAGCGGCGCTGGGAAGGCAGGATGCCGGCAGGGAGCTGTTTGCTTTCTCATGGCTCGCCTCTCCTCCTCTCTCTCATACTTTTATTTTCAGGGGCTATTTTCTCCTTCACGTTTTGGTGATGTGCGGAATACAGATGAGACGCAATGCACACAGAGCTAGTGCACTGACACACACTCCTTTTGTGTTTTTGGAAAAAAAAAACCAACCCTGATGGGGTTATCTGGGCGTACTCTGGAAATGATGGGAGACACCTGGCTAGCGACAGTCCCCTCGCTGCCGGAATCCCTGCTCTGCTGGGAGGTGCCGGCGCAGGGTCGGGCACGCTGGCGGGTCTGCGGGTGCCGCAGGACA
>NW_010105614.1:0-4709 GCF_000699245.1 Pterocles gutturalis | reverse complement strand
TTATTTTTATTTTTATTTTTATTTTTATTATTTTCATTATTTTCATTATTATTGTAGCTTAGTTATTAAATTGTTCTTATCTCAACCCATGAGACTCTTTTCCCTTTACCACTTTAATTCTCTCCCCCATCCCTGGGAGGGGGAGGGTGAGCAAGTGGTTGTTGTGGTGCTTGACTGCCAGACAAGGTCAAAACTATGACAATTTTTAGATGTCATCCCACAGCTATTCTTTTCAACAGGTTTCACCAATTGTCTTTAAATGATATTTCAGTCTTCCCTAATATTGGCAATGCATTCCAATTTTGCCAGCCAAAAATTTTGATAAACACCCACCTACTTCTTATCTCTAGTTCGTTGGTAAACTAAGTGGAACCAGTCTCAAACTGATGACTGAAGAACACAAATAGCAGTTCTTTTCCAGTACTATTCACCCCTTTTAATATAAGGTATTATAGTCTCTTCCTTAGTCAGCTCTTTATTGGCTTACTATTTTATTAATGTTCGTCATCTCCTTGAGCAGCAATTTCTTGTAGGAAACCACAATGAGTGTTTGGGGTTGGGTTTTTTGGTTTTGTTTTTTCATTGTTTTTTGGGGGGGAGTTTTTTTGAAGGTACATTTGCTAAATCCACTGCAGCACCTTATCTAAGATGTCAGTGCTTAAAAAAATACAGGTATTAGATTAGGCTGACGTCTTTGATAAAACCATGTGGGTAATTTACTCACTTGCCTTTGTCTCTGTGTCCTTAATTATTCTTTCTTTGAAGAACTGTTATAATTCTTTGCAAAGCATTTAAGTCAAGCTTAGAGTCCTTTAATTGCAGGGATCACCTTTATTTTCTCTTTTTGTGTAGCCCATTATGTTTGTCGTTCTGTGTGCAGACTATTACAGAATGAATTTACAGATTCATTAAAAATCCCTCCTACTGAAATTCCATTAACTATGCGTAACTATTACGGACCCATCCTCTAGTGCCTCAGATTAGTTCATGCTTCAGCATTGCTCAGGGTTTGTCTTTTAAGAAAATGTTATTTGAATTGTTGGTCCAGCCTTGCAGTTAAAGCAGAGGAAAGCTAAGGAGGGAGTTGTCTTACTAAGCAGGACCCTAAAGAAGGTTCTGGAGCACCTGACATACAAAGACAAGTTGTTAGAGCTGGAACTGGAGAAGAAACAGGACAGGAGGATCTTATGAATGTGTATAAACACCTAATGGAGGGAGTAACAAAGGGTAGAGCTGAACTCTGCTCAGTGGTGTCCAGTGACAGGACAAAAATCAATGGACACAAACTGAAACACAGGAAACTTCCACTAAACATAAGAAAAAAAAATAACAAAAAAACCTTTACTCTGAGGAGGTAAAACACTGGAACAAATTTCCCAGAGAAATCACAGAGCCTGCACTCCTGGAAATATTCAAAACCTGACTGCACACAGCCCTGAGCAACCTGCTCCCGCTGACCCTGCTTTGTGTACCGGGTTGGACTGGATGATCTTCAGAGGTCTCTTCAACCTCAGCTATTCTAAAAAAACCTTCTGTGATCTTTTATTAAACTGACTGGTATGTTTGGGTGAAATCTGACAGGCTTTCAGGCACAAAAGCTCTCTTAAACAATCAAGGCTATAGCAAAATGTCACATAAACCACAGGGCTATTTTATAAGTAAGTCACCATACAAATAGCCATAAATTTGCAAATGTCAGCTACAATTGTCAATTTGCAAAGCAAGTATAATTAAAACAAAATTTTAATTCACTCAGAAAGCACTGTAAATAGCTGATGATATTATAAATGGCATTTGAAAAGCCATCCACAATAGTAAACAAAAAAAAAAAAATTAAAATCAAAGCCAACTGGTGTTTTTTCTTCTAGATATTTTCCTCTTTTTTTCATTTTATTTTGTCTCTGTTCATGTTTAAACATAAGGCTCCAGTGGGAAAGTGACATTTCTATAATTTTAGTCATGTACAAACACGGCTTCTTCTGATCTTTTCTGAGATGGATCTAAGTTTGTGTGGCATGGCTGGTGTGTGCAGTGTGTGTCGCATGGATGGTGCAAAGGTCTAAGAAGAATCTCAGTCCTGCTCCAACTGCTTCAGACCCCTTTCAGTAAACAGTCAGGGCTTTGGCTGTTTGAATTAACTTTGAATTAACAGCTGATTGATCTTCAGTTGCTGAGGCAGAAATCTCTAGACTGTAGTCAAGGCAAGGTGGGTATTTGTACTGGCTTTAAAAATATCCACTCCCTGAACCTCTATAAGGCAGTACCAAGCACTGTTTTCCCCCTGTAAGATCAGCTAAATCAGATAAGTATTTATCTGTCTTCACCTCCGCAACCTCTGTCTCCAGTCCCTCTTAGAGGTGAAAATCCAGCTTTGAGCAGTTGTGGCTGGATCCACAAAAAAATGCTTCTGTGAGCAAGTCTTGCTTAACTTTAATTTCAGGAGAGTAAGTCCCAAAACTCCTAAGAATGACACCCGGCTTTCCCTTAAGCCTGGAGTCCTGTAAAGCTCACAGACACTTCTGTTTCCTGCATTCTGCTTCATGCTGCCAAGCATCTCATACCTCATGCCTCAGTCATGTTAAGATCAAAAAGAATATTAGGAAGAAATTCTTCCCTGTGAGGGGGGTGAGGCAGTGGCCCAGGTTGCCCAGGGAAGCTGTGGATGCCCCATCCCTGGAGGGGTTCAAGGCCAGGCTGGATGAGGCTTTGAGCAACCTGGGCTAGTGGGAGGTGTCCCTGCCCATGGCAGGGGGTTGGAACTAGTTGATTTTTAAGGTCCCTTCCAACCCAAACCGTTCTGTGATTCTATGGTTCTGTTGTGGTGCAGTGTGCATGTTCAGAGGTGCCCAACAGAGTGCGTATGAGACCGTTGCCAGAGGAGCTCTCCCTTTGCACGACAGCCCTGTCTTATCAGTACTTATGCTCGTGTGCAGACTAGCAGATTTTAGGCTCCTCTGAACTTGTTGGCAAAGTCCTGCCTTGCAACAAATCATCCTGCCCATTGAGCTATACAGAAGTCTGAGGGAAAGTCTGAGTCTTTCCTCCCCAAACTGTTCCATTTGGATAAACGAATGAAAGAATCACTGACAACAACGTGTGCAGGTGGAATTTTCTTCCTTCTTCCCCTTGGAAGCGAAGGGAAACCTTGTAAATGATATTTTAAAGTAGCCAGCTTTCTCCAAGCTAGTATTTTTCTTTATAACTAGAAACAAAGGGACAGTGATTATAACCCTACTGGAATGATTTCACATAAACTCTTTATGAACTGAACACTTCCTAAGAAAGGGCAAAGCTATGAACTCCGATATCCTTGTCAAATCCTACTGGGAGTAATCAAATATTTTCTGCTCTTCCTCCCTGGTCTATTAATTATGGCTATTGAATAAATCATGTTGGGACTTTATAAAACTTTAGGGATACTTTACAGGTAAAATCTGTTTATATAATATCATATTAAAGTTATAAGCTTGTGTTCTGCTCTTTGATGTGCGTGTGCGATTTCTATTAGTGAGGGGAATCACGTACTTAGGTTTAGGAGAGAAAAGACCCTTGTTACATTTATCATAATATAAGTAACCTGACACGTTCAGCTCTCTTTTTGAAGAGGTCTGGCTTGCAGCAGTTTCTGTAGATAAAAACATGGAGTCACACTAAGGGAATCTCAGTGAAAGTACATCTTATCACTCTGAAACACAAGTAACTCATGTATAGTTGAAGAAATAATGAATTCCTATGAGTATCTTATTAATACCACTTTCTGAAAATCCTTTTTCTTGAAAGAATCAGGTCTATACTTTTAAAGCAGAATACACTACAGATTTAACAAGAGCCAGGGTTAACACCAAATAAAAACAGGTACAGAGCCTTTAGGTATAGTAAAGGTGAAAGAAAATGTATTAAATTTAAAGGAACCTAAAGTGCTTTCTAGATAAGCACTTAACACTTTTGAAAGAAACATCTTTGTAACTAAGAAGACAATTTTTCCAGACAGAAAAACAACACAAAGATTTTAAATAACCTCTTCAGGATGACTTAGTTCTTGCCTCCCAGTCTTGTGCTAGTTCACACTGACTGTGTTTAGAGAATGTCCTATCCAGGCATAACAACACAACTCTAGCATCTTTCTAGCTATTAGGTATATTGCACATAAAGCTTCTGGACTTTAAAGAAATTTCAGTCTCTTTAATCATACTTGTGATGTGAAAGAATGTGGTGATGCAATGAATGCTGTCAGCAATGGGGAAGCCAACTGAAACGGCTTAACTGCAGGGTGTAACTCTGCCTACAGACTTTAATGCAACAATGAATATGTATGTTCAGAAAGTGGCTGGCAGTAAAATCTACAAGAGTGTATTATGGGTTGTTTGGTTGTTTTTTTTTTTGTTTGTTTGGTTGGTTGGTTTTGGTTTTTTGGGTTTTTTTTTGGTCTGATAAGTTAGGACCCTCTCCTGGAAGGTAGAAATGCCTGTTCCTCCTCAAGTGTTGAGAAAGGTTCTGACTTTGTCTTTCCAGCCCCTGGATGAACAAAGTCTGAACTAGGAGGATGTGGAATGTAACTTAAAGTCTTATATGCATTTTTCCTACCTTATATTGCAAACATGATTCTCAAGAATATTTAATGTTGGAACATACTAAATAAATGGGTGTGGGATAGGAGAATTAAATATCTATATATATCTATATATATCTATATCTATATATATATAAAT
>NW_010105613.1:2833-3159 GCF_000699245.1 Pterocles gutturalis | reverse complement strand
GACCCCCCCGCTCCCGGCAGCCCTCCCTGGCCAAGGAGGCGTCGGTGGCCGGGATGAAGCCCCCCGTCACCAAGCAGGTGGGGATGGGGGATGTGGTGGGGATGGGGGACGTGGTGGGGACATGGAGACGTGGTGGGGACATGGGGACATTGGAGAGTTGGAGGATATGGGGGACGTGGGGGTGGAGGACATGGTAGGGATGGAGACCACGGTAGGGATGGAGACCACGGTAGGGATGAAGGTCATGGTAGGGATGGAGACCATGGTGGGGATGGAGGACATGGTGGGGATGGAGAACATGGTGGGGATGGAGGTCCTGGGGGGGA
>NW_010105613.1:1201-2738 GCF_000699245.1 Pterocles gutturalis | reverse complement strand
TGAAGGACAGGGTGGGGATGAAGGACATGGTGGGGATGGAGAACATGATGAGAATGGAGGACATGAGGGACATGGAGACATGGTAGGGATGGAAGACATGGTGGGGATGGAGACCATCATGGAGGACATGGGGACATGGTGGGGATGGAGGACATAGTAGGGGGGGAGACCATGGTGGGGATGAAGGACATGGTGGGGATGGAGGACATGGTAGGGATGCAGGTCATGGTGGGGATGCAGAGACCATGGTGGGGATGGGACATGGTGGGGATGGAGGACATGGTAGGGGGGGAGACCATGGTGGGGATGAAGGACATGGTGGGGATGGAGGTCATGGTGGAGATGGAGGACATGGTGGGGATGAAGGTCGTGGTGGGGATGAAGAACATGGTGGGGATGAAGGACATGGTGGGGATGGAGGTCATGGTGGAGATGGAGACCATGGTGGGGATGAAGGACATGGTATGGATGGAGGTCATGGTGGAGATGGAGGACATGGTGGGGATGAAGGACATGGTGGGGATGGAGGTCATGGTGGGGATGAAGGACATGGGGGACATGGAGACACGGTGGGGATGGAGGACATGCTAGGGATGGAGACCATGGTGGGGATGAAGGGACGGGACATGGTAGGGATGGAGAACATGGTGGGGATGGAGAACATGGTGGGGATGGAGGACACGGTAGGGGTGGAGGACATGGGGACATGGTGGGGATGGGGGAACATGATGAGGATGGAGGACATGGGGGACATGGAGACATGGTGGGGATGGAGAAGGTGGTGGGGACAAGGGGGCTATGAGAGACACAGGGACATTGGGGATGTGGGGGGACACGGGGACACGGAGGGACAGCGGGATCTGTAGGATCATGAGGGACAGGGGTGATGTGGGTGATATGGGTCCTATGGGGGGACATGATGGGGATGGGGACACACAGGGACATGGGTGACATGGGACACGGTGGAGATGGAAGGACGGATTGACACGAAGGGCCTGGTGGGGACACGGTGGGGACATGGTGACATTGGGTGGACAAGGTGAGGAAGCAGGAGGAGATGGGGATGCAGGACATGGTGGGGACAGGGATGGATGGTTTGGGGACAACCCGTGGGGACAAGAGTGACCAAGCCCATCCCCATGTCCCCAGGCCTCGCAGACGCCGTCGACGCTGAACCCGGTGATGCCGGCGGCCGAGCGCACGGTGGCCTGGGTGTCCAACATGCCGCACCTCTCGGCCGACATCGAGAGCTCCCACATCGAGCGCGAGGAGTACAAGCTGAAGGAGTACTCCAAGTCCATGGACGAGAGCCGGCTGGACCGGGTAGGGACACCGAGGGACACGGGTGGCCTTGGCTAGGGGTGGCAGGGGTCATGGGGACCCAAATCCAGGAGGTGACCGTGATGGACCCTGGTCCCAGGGAATCAGATCCCAGGAGATGGCTCTGATGGACCCAAGAGTCCCCAGGTCCCAGGAGATGGCCCTGATGGACCCAGGTCTTGGGGACCCAAGTGTTCAAACCCCAGGAGATGTCCCC
>NW_010105613.1:741-1161 GCF_000699245.1 Pterocles gutturalis | reverse complement strand
CTCTTGTGGACCCAAGTGTCCCCAGGTCCCAGGAGATGGCCCTGATGGACCCAGGTCTTGGGGACCCAAGTGTCCCCAGGTCCCAGGAGATGATCCTGATGGACCCAGGTCTTGGAGACCCAAGTGTCCCCAGGTCCCAGGAGATGACCCTGATGGACCCAGGTCTTGGAGACCCAAGTGTCCCCAGGTCCCAGGAGATGTCCCTGATGGACCCAGGTCTTGGGCACCCAAGTGTTCAGGTCCCAGGAGATGGACCTGATGGACCCAGGTCTTGGGGACCCACATGTCCCTACATCCCAGGAGATGTCCCTGATGGACCCAAGTGTTCCTAGGTCCCAGGAGATGTCCCTGATGGACCCAGGTCTTGGAGACCCAAGTGTCCAAACCCCAGGAGATGCCCCTGATGGACCCAAGTGTCCC
>NW_010105613.1:0-679 GCF_000699245.1 Pterocles gutturalis | reverse complement strand
CCCAGGAGATGTCCCTGATGGACCCAGGTCTTGGGGACCCAAGTGTCCAGGTCCCAGGAGATGCCCCTGATGGACCCAAGTGTCCCTAGGTCCTAGGAGATGACCCTGATGGACCCAGGTGTTGGGGACCCAGGTGTCCAGGCTCCAGGAGATGCCACTGATGGACCCAGGTCTTGGGGACCCAGGTGTCCCTAGGTCCCAGGAGATGATCCTGATGGACCCAGGTTTTGGGGACCCATGTGTCCAAACCCCAGGAGATGTCCCTGATGGATCCTGGTCTTGGGGACCCAGGTGTCCGGGTCCCAGGAGATGTCCCTGATGGACCCAGGCCCTGATGGACGCAGGTCTTGGGGACCCAAGTGTCCCTAGGTCCTAGGAGGTGACCCTGATGGACCCAGGTCTTGGGGATCCATGTGTCCCTAGGTCCCAGGAGATGATCCTGATGGACCCAGGTCTTGGGGACCCACGTGTCCAAACCCCAAGAGATGCCCTTGATGGACACAAGTGTCCAGGTCCCAGGAGATGTCCCTGATGGACCCAAGTCTTGGGGACCCAGGTGTCCAGGTCCCAGGAGATGACCCTGATGGACACAAGTGTCTGGGCATTACCATGGTGGGGACCAAGTGTCTGGGTGTCACCATGGTGGGGACCCAAGTGTCCAGGTGTCACCATGGTGGGG
>NW_010105612.1:0-1352 GCF_000699245.1 Pterocles gutturalis | reverse complement strand
CAGGACTCATCCCAGCGCACCCCAAATTCTCTCTCCTGTCCTTCTTGCACGCTCTTAATCTATTCTTTCTTCTTCACCTGTGCGGCGTCCACTCCTCTCATTTCGTCCTCACCTTGCACCAGCTCTTCACGGAGCACGTCCCCTCTCTCCCTGTCCCCCCAGGGCTATGAGAACTTCTCCACCTCCAGACCCCAAGAACCTTTCTGCTCTTCAGCTCCCCATTCTCCCCCTTTGCTCTTCCCACTGCTCTTAACGACAGCTTCTTTACCCACCAGAAGCCACAACCGGAGTGTACCAGCAGGACAGCTCCAGTTAAGTCAATTTTAACAGCTACACCTCACCCACAACAAACGCAGTCAGGCTGGGGCCACAGATGACAGCAGCTGTCCTTGAACTCCAAGCCACAAGGAAAGTTGTCTTGTCCTTTCGCACTAGCGCTTCTCCAGCACCAGCCCACACACGGAGGCATTGGCACTGCTTGCACATAAACCAGAGCTGCCAGGTGAAGCTGTTCAACTTCACTTCCCTATGGGTGATGGCTGCCAAAGAAACAAATTCAAGAAAAAGGAATTTAGCAATGTTTTAAGTTAGTAATCTATATCGGGCAAATACAGGATAACAGATATTCCAACCAATGAACCACCATTAATTAACAAGATGGAGATGTCCCAGTTCAAAGTCAGCTCTTGCTGGCTGTAACAAAGACAAACTCTGAAGACTGCTAAATAACCTAGGGACTGCACAGTTCTGGTTCCTAAAAGATGCCTTCAGCTGTCAAGCCCAGGTGAGAATCCTGGAAAAGCAGGCTAAAAAACGCCCTTTGATCTGTTCTTCAGGCACCAAATTACAGCCTGACTGTGTGCAGAGAAGACATCAGTCTTCCAGGCTGTCACTCACTCCAACTTTCTGATATCACAAGCACAGAACCAGATGCAAGTAGGTAGCGTTTCAGAAAGAAAATGCAAAAGGTAGAGTTGTATCAACTTCTGAGGTGGTAACATTCACTCACTTCTCAATTTAACTTCTAAAACACACCCCAAACCCAAATGCCCCACAGAAACCAACCAACCATGCACCTCCCCAGTGTCAGAAAAGCTTTTGTCTGCAAAGACTTCAGGTTAAGGGCTACTGAAGGTTGGAGCGCATGTCTGCTTCTCCAGCAGTACCACTTGCCCAGAGGCAACTGCAGTTCCCATTACTAACTCCAGCAGGTCTTAAAAGCAACAGATGAGCATCCAACATCTATTTGATTAAGTCTTATCAGTGTGAAAAAACACACTCCAATTTTCAGCTGCCGACCAACTTCAATTTCTGAAGTTTAAGAGATACACCTTGGATCAATTATCAGAGCA
>NW_010105611.1:0-436 GCF_000699245.1 Pterocles gutturalis | reverse complement strand
GGAAAGGAGGCGCGGGGAGCAGGCAAGAAGGGGTGGGGTGTGGGTCCAGGGCACGGGGAGCAGGGCAGAAGGGGTAAAGAAGGGCTGGTTGGGAGCACAGGAGAAGGGTTGGTCAGGAGCAGGTGAGAAGGGCTGCGTTGGGAGCAGGGGCCAAGGGTCTGTGTTGTGTTTGTCACCGGGCAGCAACAATGCAGCTGGAACTTGGGCCATGACAACGCACATCTGCAACACAGCGGCAGGGGATAGGAACAACTCCCCAAGAGGTTGCAGCTTCACGGGGAACATTGGGGAATGTTTATGTCACCCCTCAAGACAAATTAAACACGCTTTTTTGGTTAAGCATAAAATCAAGTGAATGAACAACATGTTGGGCGGAGTGCTGCCTCCATCAGGGCTTGTTCAGGGAGTCTTCAGAGATGCGTCATGAGCAGATCCC
>NW_010105610.1:1389-4531 GCF_000699245.1 Pterocles gutturalis | reverse complement strand
GCCACCACGGGCCAGTGGGAGGTGGTGACAGAGAGCGAGGGGAAGCGGGAAGCAGCTGTCTTTGATGCCGTGCTGGTGTGCACCGGGCACCACAGTGAGGCACACCTTCCGCTCAGCACCTTCCCAGGTACCACCCGCGCCCCCGTGCAAGGAGAGACCCCAGAAAGCTCGGCCACAGGAACCCCTGTTCTCCCTGCTGCTCTTCCTCCTGGCCTCAGCATTTTCCTGCCTTGCTTCAACTTGGGGAGCACTGCCACACTCCCCAGGAGGGGTCTGGTGGGGCCAACGAGGGTCCCCACTTCAGTTTTTGGGGAGGTGGCCCTCCAGCTCAGCACCAGGAAGCCAAGCATCCTTCCTCCCTGCCCACAGGCATCGAGAAGTTCAAGGGCCGCTACCTCCACAGCCGAGACTACAAGGATGCCCAGGATTTCACGGACAAGAGGGTCGTGGTCATCGGCATTGGGAATTCGGGGTCCGACCTGGCCGTGGAGATCAGCCACACGGCCAGCCAGGTGAGCAGCGCAACCACTCCGTCCCAGCACTCACTGCATTCGGCAGTGCCAGCAGCCAGCAATCCCAGTTGCAAGGCAGCCGTGGCAGCCAAGACTCGATCCCATTCGAATACCCCTATTACCATCCCCGAGACCCAGGCTGGGGCTGCCTCTGTTGCTCTTCTCTACCTCTCCCTGCCACATCCCCACCCCTGGCTCTCTCTGCCCTCTGGGTCTTTGCCCAGCACCCACCAGTGTGAAGAGTGATCCTGGGGTGAGGACATACACCCCCTGGGGCAGCCCCCCAGGACCATCACAGCCTTCAAGAGGGGATGCTTCCTTCCTCACCCAGGTCTTCCTTAGCACCCGGCGGGGCGCATGGGTCCTCAACCGGGTCGGAGATCAGGGCTACCCCATAGACACTGTCATAACTACCCGCAAGATGACGTTCCTGAAGAACCTGCTGAGCTCATCCATGGCGAGCGACTTCGTAGAGAAGCAGCTGAACGCGAGGTTCGACCACTCACACTATGGCCTGAAGCCAAAGCACAGGTGCCAGCAAACATTCCCCCTGTCCAGGAGGGACCCCCGGTTTTCCCCGTGTCCAGCCCTGCTTGGCCATTTCCATGCTCCCTGTGCCCCGGCTGGGGCTGAGGCACCAGCCCTGAAAATCCAGTTAACAGCTGTGATGAGCCCAGGCAATGCTCGAGGGAGCCACCACTGCCCCTTCCAGGGACCCTTGGTGGCACCAGTGCAGTAGCAGCTGCTGAGCATCTCTGGGGGACCAACTCCACTGGTGATGAGCACCCTCAGGGCTGAGCATCCCTGGGGATGAGCATCCTTAGAGCAGGACACGGAGCAGAGACACCCCAACCCAGCACCCTGACAACTCCTTGTGCCTTCCAGGATCACTGACCAGCACCCAACCATCAATGACGACCTGCCCAACCGCATCATTTCGGGAAGGGTGCTGGTGAAGCCAAACATCAAGGAGTTCACAGAGACATCTGCCATCTTCGAGGACGGCACGAAGGAAGACATCGATGCTGTGGTCTTTGCCACAGGATACAGCTTCTCCTTCCCCTTCCTTGAGGGCTACGTGAAGGTGGTGGAGAACCAGATCCCCCTCTACAAATTCATGTTCCCCCCGGACCTGGAGAAGCCGACGCTGGCTTTCATCGGCCTCATCCAGCCCCTGGGTGCCATCTTTCCCATCGCCGAGCTCCAGTGTCGCTGGGCCACCCGTCTCTTCAAGGGTAAGCAAGGCAAATCCCCACAGCACCCAGGCACAGGCAGCACTGCCATGGCCCCTGCTGCTAGCGGGTGCAGCACCCCCACACTGTGGCTTATCCTCCCTAGGGCTGAACAAGCTGCCCCCACGGCACGACATGGAGGCGGACATCAAGGAGAAGAGAGAAGCCATGGCAAAACGGTAAGACCTCCCCAGGAACCGGGAAGGGGCTGGTTTGGGCACGGCTGCTTGCGGGCACCCATCCTGTCCTGTGGCTGTGTCCCAGCACGTTTGGCTTTGCCAACAGACGGCCGGGATGTGCTCGGCTACGCTATTCCCACCCTGCTGATCCTTCCTGATGGCAGTCCATCCAATACCACCTTGCCGGCGTGCAGAGCACCTGCCAGCTCTGCTGCCAGCACCCACCTACCCTCCCTGCCCGCAGGTACGTGAAGAGCCAGCGGCACACCATCCAGGTAGATTACATCCCCTACATGGACGAGCTCGCCTGCCAGGTGGGGGTCAAGCCCAACATGCTCAGCCTCTTCCTCACCGACCCCAAGCTGGCGCTGGAGGTGTTTTTCGGGCCCTGCACACCATACCAGTACCGCCTGCGGGGCCCGGGCGCGTGGGCAGGTGCCAGGGAGGCCATCCTCACCCAGCGGCAGCGCATCATCAAGCCCCTGCAGACGCGGCACGTGGAGGAGCACCCCTCGGCCCTTGCCGTGCCCCTCACCTTCAAGCTGGTTGGGGCTGTGGCTGTCCTCGCCATCATTGTTGCTTACTTGTAGGTGTCCTACAAATGTGGGAAGGGGGGCTTTGCGATGTGCTGGGGGGCTGGCCGGCTACCCCTTGCCCCACAGCAGCCTGTGCACCCCAGTGCTGGCAGGAGCCCTCCTCCTGCCAGGCACAGCCCAAACATAGCCACACCGCAAGCTTGGGATGCTCAGAGCCTCCTTGGCTGCCAAAATAATGCCTCAGGACCTGGTCTGTGCCACCCATCCTGGGGAGCCGTGGGGACAGGGGAGGAAACCTGCTCACGTGCAGAGTAAAACCCAGTCCCTCTCAGCCAGCACTTTTGACCTGGGACGCACTGGGCTTTTCTGTCACCTGTAACCCAGCCATGCCACCGCTGGCACGCTCACCCAAGAGCTGAGCAGCAAAGGCACAGCAGAGTTCCTAACTGGTTAAATGTGTTAAACAGAGCCAAGTGTCTGTCCCGTTACTGACACCGCCACAACCCCTGCGTGCCAGGGAGATATGCAAAGGCTTGTAGTCAGCCTCGTGCTGGCAGCACGGGCTGCATGCTAGCACACGTGTGCACATGCATGTACCCACAGCAAAACAGCCTTGCCCACGCTGCTGGAGCCGGACACGGTGTTCACAGCAGCACAGCTCAGTGCCACCCTTGTCACTGGCA
>NW_010105610.1:264-1358 GCF_000699245.1 Pterocles gutturalis | reverse complement strand
CATGCAGCCCCTCCAGAGGACAGCTGGGTGGGTTGGGGACCCGGAGCGGTGACAGGGGCGTCCTGGCCAGCACACGCCAGGGCCAGCACAGCTGCCAGCCACCAGCGCCCTGAGTGTGCCCCTGGGTTTGTTTTCCACACCACAACCTGCCAAAATTTGTAGCATAGCCACATCTCGGCCACTGTGCCCAAGCACCATTGGCATCGTTAAGTGCTTAGCGCAGGAACCTAATGAGCCTCTTGCAGAGGGCGGGCGCAGGCAGGAGGTGTGGCACGGCGTCAGGGGAACCTGTAAATCATGTCTGGAAGAAACACATCTTGTGACACCCCAGCTGACTTCGGTCGCCCACGGGAAGCACAGCGACGGCCATCTCCAACCGAGCAGCACCGCACATCCCCCTGGTGGGACCCGCCAGGCTCCACACCCCCCTGAGCCTGTTTTGCCCCCGGCTGGGGCTTCAGCCCCCCTGCCACCACCGCACCACGGGACATGGCTGCCCGGAGAGTGGCCATCATCGGTGCTGGTGCCTCTGGCTTGTGCGCCCTGAAATGCTGCCTGGATGAGGGGCTGGTGCCCACCTGTTTTGAGCGGAGCGGGGACATCGGGGGGCTCTGGCGCTTTGAGGTAAGCCCCATGTGGAGCCAGCCTGCCCCACAGCAGCAGCACAGGCGGGATTGGGATGGGTTATTGGCAGCTGATGAAGCACCACTCCCCTGCTTTGCATGCCTGCGGCAGGCAGGCTTCCAAGGAAAACTACAGGAAAGAAAAGCTGCTGGGGCAGCGGAAGGTCCCCGTGGTGCCAGCAGCTGTGTCAGCCACATGGGACCTGTCTCCTTCCCACCAGCAGCAGGACAGACCCTCCCCAAGGACTTTACCCCAGGGCTTGCTGCCCCAGCCCAGCCATCCCCCTTCCCATCGCTTCCTTCTCGGTCTCATCCATCCCCTCCCCTGCTGCTTTGCTCCTCATCCCCCCAAGCCCTTTCCTACCCATCCTGGTCCCATTTGACCCCGCGGGCTGTCCCGGTCCCCATCCTGCCCAGACCTTCTCTGGAAGTCCCAGTTGCTCCTCTCTTTGCTTCTGTGCTGCTCACCCA
>NW_010105610.1:0-243 GCF_000699245.1 Pterocles gutturalis | reverse complement strand
CCCGGGGCCTTTCCTGCCTCAGGGGAAGCCCCAGAGCTCATTTCTGCCCCCCCCCTAACGAGGCTGCTGATTTCACCCTGGAGACCCACCAACGAGAAGACAAGCGTTGCCACCCTGCTCCGATATGCGGGTGGGAGAGTCCAGGGGGACACACATGCACCACACCAGCATGAGGTTTGGGGGGGCTTGGTTACAGTCCGCTGGTCCTGCCTGGGGTGGGTCAGCAATGGGGCTGGGGGAGCA